>NW_027152570.1:0-32500 GCF_040937935.1 Hyperolius riggenbachi
TAGTAATGGAAGCATGAGTATTAAGCATTCAGCATCGTGGTATTTGGGCTGTTTTCATATTCAAACAGCAATGATTGGATTATAGTTTATGTAAAACATCTTACTTGCCAAAAGATTTGTAACTGTATGCAGGCAGTTGTATGATTTAGATGGCTCATTTAAGCCAGGCAACACAACTAGAAAAAGATTTATTTCTAGTATGTGCTGTGAATAGGCTAGTTGGGGACATGCCCAGTGCGCTGATTAGGTTGTGACTACCCAAACATAGAAAAACACACCATCACGTCACTTCGTGTAATTGGGATTGACTGCTCCATTCCTTCTCTTGGCCAGTTTGAGCCCTGCTGTGGAGTTGTAGTAGGTGAGTTAGATCTGTATGGTAGCTTCAGAAAACTAAATTAAATGTAAAGCTCAGAGTACTGCTACATAAAGCATATATAAAGTGTTAGACGCTTCCTGTTAAAATTGGTCTTATTTGAAAATTGGAAATTGCTTGTGGTTGACAATTCAGGATCGCTCCAGAGAAGGCAGTTTTTGTTGTAGCTGTATCCATTACAGATCGGTCCCTCACTTTACAAGTAAGTTGCACTTTTGGTGGTCATAAGTTGCAATTTCTTATACATTTACTGGTATATGTGGATAAATAATTGTATTTTAAGACCACTCTGGGTTAGGGCAGGCACTGTAAACCAGGGTTTTTATCTATCTTTTTTTTCCTTTTTTTTTTTTTTTATTTCTCCAATGTCTAACATACTTTAAACTGTTTTTACTTTGAGTTTTTAACTCGGAGGCTACTGTATTTTTGGCAACTTAAGATGCCCCTAGCTGTAGGCTGGTTTCACAGTGGGACGTTACAGGCGCATGTTAGTGCAGCCTGTAACGCACCCCAACGCACAGCAATGAAAAATCAATGGGCTGTTCAGTGCCCACGTTGCGTTACATTGTAACGCAGCACGTCTACATAACGTACTGCATGCAGTACTTTACACGCTAAGCCGCGTTAGACTGTTTGCACATGCTCAGTGGGGGGCGAGAGGAGGCGGGGAGATGCCGCTACAGTAGCTGCGCACATGGCTACTTAATATGCACTGCACTGGCGCTGCTGATTGGTTGGCGGGCCCACGTGATGCGGAGTGTCTCACTCCGCATCACGAGGTCCCGCCGGCAATCAGCGCCACTCTGGTAGACCTTATGCGGATAGAGCCGCCTAACACGGCTCACTCGAACGTCCTCTCCCGCACCACCATACGTTGCGTTAGGGGCACGTTATGCGACCTTAACATCCCCTCTAATGCAATGTCCTGGTGTGAAAGAGGCGTCTCCCCCTCCTAAGCTGAAATTCTCCCCTGGGGCTTTGGCACCGTAGTAGTTACAGGGCAGCGTTATCAAAGAGGAAGCACAGGAAGTTAACATACCAGTCCCAAGTCCTACCCTCACCCACCACGTTTTATTTTTAGACACCCTAATGGTAATCTCTGGCTCCCCTGCAGAGTTTAACCATAGCAGACGGTCTTTCCCTCTCCTGCCAACACCCTCCCTGTCTTGTGTCCTATCTTCATCACCCTGGCACATGTGCAGCGCAGGTCACTGTGTGAGGGAGTGCCACCGACAGATGGGACAGAAGACTTGGAAGGCTCAGGTTTGTGTATACCCTGAATAGGGATGCTGATTACTTAATATAAAAAAATACACACACACACACACACACACACACACACACACACACACACACACACACACACACACACACCCCCACCCACTTGGGCGATTAGCAGCAGTGTACTGCAAATTGCCAGCGTTCCCTAGCTATTTTTAAAGCACCAGTGCAATTAAAAGTATATGGCACTAAGCTCACTGCAGCGATAGCCGAGGATTCGTGGCAAATGTGCTGTTGCAGTGCTTCATGATTTTTCAGCGATTTGCAATGTAAAGAAATGACTCGCAATCGCTCAAAAATGGCAAAGTACTGTGCAAAATGAGCTTATCATGAGAAAATCTGTGCAAAATGCTAGCGTTAAGCGGTAGCGTGTTTGCTTTATCAATGTCAGTTGTCCCTGAGTCTTGTAAAGCACTCCAGGGTCTAACCCCACCCCCATTCCATTTACTTTTCCAGCATATTTACTCTTGGTTTCCAAGAAGTTCTCTGCGACTTTGGAATGGAGAATTTGAGAACATGCGCGAGTTCGTTGTTTTGTAAAAGTTGCTATGTTCCTGCCTACAGTGAGGAGCAGCATGATACTACTTGTCATCTTTTTATAAGATGGTACACAGCACAACTAAGTGTACATGACTGTCGAGGTATAAATCCGCATGCAAAACGGACACCTGTGATCCCTGTCTCTAAAGAAAAAATGTAGCAGTTATCCTTGATCATGAATGAAGACATCTGCCTCAGTAAAGTTGTAAATCACAAGATTCCCCCTGATGGACTGCATTCTTCTTGGATAGTACAACCTTTGCATTTCTTGCCTTTCAGGTTTTTCAGACAGTTCTGTGAAAAAGGGAACTTTCAGGAACTGTCTACAAGAATGACTTTCCATTTCTAGAACTAGTTACAATATCGGCCTAAATGTAAAGGTCAGGTTACCTCTGGGCAGGAGATCTGTTTACTTCCACTTTCTGATTACTTACTTGCTATTTCTCCCCAAAAAATGCTCGGCAGTACTTTGAAAGCTGAATTTTGTGCTCAGCAAGGTACAAGCTCAAAATAAACCTCTTTGCTGCTCATAGCTGTCTGCATAGTTTAACACTTCACTCAAAACACAAATGCTTTCTTGGATCTCTGTAGACTATTTTATTATTATTATTATTATTATTATTTACTCTTTGGTTAGCCGATATGAATGAGGAATTTAAATAGCTCTTAACCACTTTACCCCCGCCCGTACGGATTTCTCCGTCCCTTTTTCCATCCTTTAACCCCCAGGGACGGAGAAATCCATACTTTCCGCGCTCCCGCCACTGCCCGCGCTCCCGCTCGTAAACACGCCGCCCGCCGCTAGTGAACACGCCGCCGCCCGCTCGCCCAGAGATCAACGAACGGGAAAATCCATTCCCGTTCGTTGATCTAAGCCCCGCAATGATCCGCTGCCGCTCGGCTGAGCAGCGCGATCATTGTGAGAAATAACAAACTCCCAGCCTCTTTCTACTTCCTGCAAGCGTCCGGAAGGACGCTTGCAGGTCGCATGAAACAAAAAGTTACTGTTGCCATCTTGTGGCCAAATAGTAAAACTACACCCTAAGCATTTTTTACACACAAATAAACTAGCTTAACACAAAAAATTAACCCCTTACCTCCCACACTCCCCCAATATTTTTTTTTTTGTAATTAAAAAAAATGAAAAATTTACAATTTAAAAAAAATACATAAATAGTTACCTTAGGGACTGAACTTTTAAAATATTTATGTCAAGAGTGTATAACACTGTTACTTTATAAACTATGGCCTTGTAATTAGGAATGGACGCAAAACTGAAAAAAAATGCACCTTTATTTCCAATTAAAATATTGGCGGCAAACATTGTGATAGGGACATAATTTAAACGGTTTTATAACCGGGACAAATAGGCAAGTACATTTAATGGGTTTTAATTACAGTAGCATGCATTATTTAAAAACTATAAAGGCCGAAAACTGAAAAATAATTAAAAAAAAAAAATGTTCCCACATTTTTCCTATTTTCCCATTAAAACACATTTAGAATAAAATTATTCTTGGCATAATGTCCCACCTAAAGAAAGCCTAATTGGTGGCGAAAAAACAAGATATAGTTCATTTCATTGCGATAAGTAATGATAAAATTATAGACGAATGAATGGAAGGAGCGCTGAAAGATGAAAATTGCTCTGGTGGTCAAGGGGTAAAACCCCTCAGTTGGGAAGTGGTTAAAGTACTTGGTGAGGAACCCAGGTGCTGGCCACTAAGGGTGCCCATGCATTACTTGAGTTGCGGCATTCATTTCCAGCTGATTTGATCATAATGATTGGAAATGCCTGAGATCCTTGCTGCCCGATTGTGATTTTGATAGATTTCTGCCCAAAATCCATTGAAATGATCAATCGGGCATGCTGGAAAGATTTTGCACCAAAGTGTTCAGTTGGGTGTGCGGCAGTATTGGCGTAAAATTTGCAAAGGACCATTGGACCCCCAAGCCCCCCCTGTGTCTTCCTTCATGGGGGCGCCTGCATGTGACTTCAGCACGTGCAACTGGGAACAGGTGCCCCCATCGTCCATGGAGAAAGGCACAGGAAGCACATCAGTGGACTGGTGGTACACAACACATGGGTTGAGACCCTGGGGGTGGCAGGTGGAAGTATTTCCAGTACATTTCCTGAAGAAATCGATTGTAAAACTGCTAGCACAACACTCGCAGCAATCTATCCCTCTCCAGTGAGAGAGGGATCTAAAAATAAAATCTACTGACCATCTGCCAGAGTATGGACACCTTAACTTAAGCAGTCTGTGCTATATCTGCAGTTGTATCAAGAGAGTCGCTAACCCATCCCCACCCCCCTCCCAGTGTGACTATTACGACAGTGCAATCCAAGCAGCCCAGCCTCCTCCACAGCGAGCCTGGTTGTCTTGGTGCATGTTCTGAGCCACACAGCTCCAGCTTTGGAAACCGCCATAGACCGTAATGTTATGGCTATAGTGGCACTGGGTGGAATTTCACCGAAAATGCTGTGATTTGGGTGCCGGGATTAGCTGGACCCTGAATTACGCCACCAGATAGATGGATTATGTAATTAGTAGGGGTATATATTCCCCTACTTTGTCGCGTGCACGGAGAGCAGTCTCTTGGCTTTTCCAGGCACCCAGTTCAACACCACCAGGACCATAGGTACACCTCCACAGAGCCTGAATAAGATTTCCTGTTCAGGAGTATTTGTTACAATCATGCCTCCTTATGGGCTGTTTATACAGTAATACACATAGCTGTACTACAAACTTCAATAAACATTTTGATTAAAAAAAAAATACACAACTGTACTAAAGCTAGGAATAATGTAACTAAATTGGTGCCATGGAGCCAGAATAGCTGGGCTGGCAGTTCTGAGCATAGTTAAGGTTTTTTCTTTTCTCTTTTTTTTTTTTTTTTTTCTTTTTCTGTAGCATTGTTGAGCCCCCATTAACCTGTTAGCTCTGCAGCTCCACCTTCTACCTCTAGGGAGCAGTTTTGGAAAAACTGAGCAATTATTTTCTGTATCTGGTGTTCTCCTGCTTACCTGACATCCTTGGCCTTTCTTCTGTTTGCTGCCAGTCCTCACCAGCTGCATGCGCTTAACCACTTGAGGACTGTGGGCTTTACCCTCCTTAAGGACCAGAGCCTTTTTTTCCATTCAGACCACTGCAGCTTTCACGGTTTATTGGTCGCTCATACAACCTACCACCTAAATTAATTTTGGCTCCTTTTCTTGTCACTAATAAAGCTTTCTTTTGGTGCTATTTGATTGCTGCTGCGATTTTTACTTTTTATCATATTCATCAAAAAAGACATGAATTTTGTCAAAGATTATTTTTTTTTTTTTTTTAACTTTCTGTGCTGACATTTTTCAAATAAAGTAAAATTTCTGTATACATGCAGCACAAAAAATATGGACAAACATGTTTTTGATAAAAAAAAACCCATTCAGCCTATATTGATTGGTTTGGGTAAAAGTTATAGCGTTTACAAACTATAGTGCAAAAAGTGATGATTTTTTTTTTTTTTTTTTTTTCCCCATTTTGAAGCATCTCTGACTTTTCTGACCACCTGTCATGTTTTATGAGGGGCTAGAATTCCAGGATAGTATAAATACCCCCCAAATGACCCCATTTTGGAAAGAAGACATCCCAAAGTATTCACTGAGAGGCATGGTGAGTTCATAGAAGATTTTATTTTTTGTCACAAGTTAGCGGAAAATGACACTTTGACAAAAAAGAAAAAAGTTTCCATTTCTGCTAACTTGCGACAAAAAAAAAATGAATTCTGCCACGGACTCACTATGCTCCTCTCTGAATACCTTGAAGTGTCTACTTTCCAAAATGGGGTAATTTGTGGGGTGTTTACTGTCCTGGCATTTTGGGGGTGCCTAATTGTAAGCACCCCTGTAAAGCCTCATTGGACTTTGGGCCCCTTAGCGCAGTTAGGCTGCAAAAAAGTGCCAGACATGTGGTATTGCCGTACTCAGGAAATACCTTGGGGTGTCTTCTTCTTTCTAAAATGGGGTCATTCGTGGGGTTCCTATACTGCCCTGGCATTTTAGGGTCCCTAAACCGTGAGGAGTAGTCTTGAAACCAAATGTCTCAAAATGACCTGTGAAATCCTAAAGGTACTCATTGGACTTTGGGCCCTTTAGCGCAGTTAGGGTGCAAAAAAGTGCCACACATGTGGTATCGCCGTACTCAGGAGTAGTAGTATAATGTGTTTTGGGGTGTATTTTTACACATACCCATGCTGAGTGGGAGAAATCTCTCTGTAAATGACAATTGTTTGATTTTTTTTTTTTTTTTTTTTTTACGCACAATTGTCCATTTACAGGGAGATTTCTCCCACTCAGCATGGGTATGTGTAAAAATACACCCCAAAACACATTATACTACTTCTCCTGAGTACGGTGGTACCACATGTGACACTTTTTTGCAGCCTAGGTGCGCTAAGGGGCCCAACGTCCTATTCACTGGTCATTTTTAGGCATTTGTTTTCTAAACTACTCCTCACGGTTTAGTGCCCCTAAAATGCCAGGGCAGTATAGGAACCCCACAAGTGACCTCATTTTACAAAGAAAACACCCCAAGGTATTCCGTTAGGTGTATAGCGAGTTGATAGAATTTATTTTTTTGTCACAAGTTAGTGAAATATGACACTTTGTGAAAAAAAAAATCAATTTCCGCTAACTTTTGACAAATAATAAAATCTTCTATGAACTCGTCATACACCTAACAGAATACCTTGGGGTGTCTTTTTTTCTAAAATGGGGTCACTTGTGGGGTTCCTATACTGCCCTGGCATTTTACAGGCCCAAAACCGTGAGTAGTCTGGAAACCAAATGTCTCAATGACTGTTCAGGGGTATAAGCATCTGCAAGTTTTGATTACAGGTGGTCTATGAGGGGGTGAATTTTGTGGAACCGGTCTTAAGCAGGGTGGCTTTTTAGATGACAGGTTGTATTGGGCCTGATCTGATGGATAGGTGTGCTAGGGGGTGACAGGAGGTGATTGATGGGTGTCTCAAGGTGTGATTAGAGGGGGGAATAGATGCAAGCAATGCACTGGCGAGGTGATCAGGGCTGGGGTCTGAGGGCTTTCTGAGGGTGTGGGCAGGTGATTGAGTGCCCTAGGGGCAGATAGGGGTCTAATCTGATAGGTAGCAGTGACAGGGGTGATTGATGGGTAATTAGTGGGTGTTTAGGGTAGAGAACAGATGTAAACATTGCACTTGGGAGGTGATCTGAAGTCGGATCTGCGGGCGATCTATTGGTGTGGGTGATCAGATTGCCCGCAAGGGGCAGTGACAGGGGCTGATTGATGGGTGGCAGTGACAGGGGTGATTGCTGGATGATTGACAGGTGATCAGGGCTATAGATGCATACAGTACACGGGGGGGGGGTCTGGGGAGAATCTGAGGGGTGGGGGGGGGTGATCAGGAGGGAACAGGGGGCAGTTTAGGGCATAAAAAAATAGCGGTGACAGGGAGTGATTGATGGGTGATTAGGGGGGTGATTGGGTACAAACAGTGGTCTGGGGGTTGGGCGGGGGGGTCTGAGGGGTGCTGTGGGCGATCAGGGGGCAGGAGGGGGGGATCAGTGTGCTTGGGTGCAGACTAGGGTGGCTGCAGCCTGCCCTGGTGGTCCCTCAGACACTGGGACCACCAGGGCAGGAGGCAGCCTGTATAATACACTTTGTATACATTACAAAGTGTATTATACACTTTTTGTATGCGGCGATCCGGGTGCTAGTAACCTGCCGGCGCTTCCTAACGGCCGGCGGGTTACAGCGCGAGGGGGGCGGAGCCAGTCCCCGGCGGAGGATCGCGTCACAAATGACGCGATCGCTCTGCCCATGCCCGTACAAGGACCGCTGCCATTTGTACATGCGGCGGTCCTTGCGGGGTCCACTTCCCGGCCGCCATTTGTACATGCGGCGGTCGGGAAGTGGTTAACTACACCAGGTCTTCTCTCCAACTCTATTGAGGTTGCACTTCAGTTTTCTACATAGTATTAAATTCCTTGGGAATCAGTGGGGTTAATGCAGAGGCCGCAGCCTGATAGTCACATGCAGCAAAGTAGTCCACCCACTAGGGGTAGCAGCCAAAATGATCCTTGGGGAAGGCTCTGGTGAAGAACAGTGACTACTTAAACTCTGAACCCTGACTAATCCAATAGTTCACACAGGATTGTCAATTTATGCAGTGAAAGTGAATCAATCAAAATCTGGTCAAGGTGGATTAGGATGTATCTACTTTTAAGCTGCACTAGCGATGGCGATATTTGCAATGCAATTTTTTATTTTGTTCTTTGCTATTTTGTGGAATAGTCCTCGCATCATGATCACTTCATAGTATGCATGCAGCACAGTTGTGATTGGATATCTCTCTCCCCTTTCCCTTTTAGCCCCCAAAAATTATTTCCATCATAGCGTAATACGTTTTAGCTAGTGTAACTGAAACACTGTAAGTGGTGTTGATTAGGAACTGTGTGCTACTCTCAAGAATACCTTTTTTTTTATTTATTTTTTTATAAAGATTTTGAAGCTGGTCCAAAATGTTACTCCACCTAACAAAGCAGTTTCATAGTGTCAGTACACTTTGTCTTGAAATAAATTCTGACGCAGCCGTTCTACTTGTCTATTGTAGATCCTGTCCCTTTAAGGGCTGCCTGTTGGGGAGATTTTTTTTTAACGGATAGGGCTGAACAAATCCCAGCAACAGCAGTAATCACTGTGCCAGAAAAATTAAAATGACAGCTGGTGCTCAACTCTTGAGTGAGTTTTACATTTTAAAGTGTGTGTGTGTGTGTGTGTGTGTGTGTGTGTGTGTGTGTGTGTATATAGAGTTGAACTTACCTGGGGCTTCTAATGGTCCCCCACAGACTTCCTGTGCCCGCATAGCTACTCACCGATGCTCCCATCCCCGCTGCTGGTTCACTTCCGGAATATGCGACTTTAATGCCGCAAACCACTGCGCCTGCACTGCCACGTCCTCTCTCACGTCACTAGGAGCATGCTGCGCAGACCGTACTGCGCCTGCAGGGAACCATTAAGAAGCCCTCGGTAAGTTCAACCGCAGATTCTCCAGTCAGGCTCGGAAGTTTCAGCACCCACCCTATAAGACGACCCCTGACTTTTGAGAAGATTTCCTGGGTTAAAAAGGTCTACCAGTGTTCTCCCCAGGCTCTTTTAGCCGGGTGCTCCACCCGGCTAGATTTGGTGACCACCCGGCTGTCATCGGCTCACCTCCTCCCCTCCTCCTATGTTGTAAGCAGAGTTGCCCTGCATTTTCATCTCGACCCACCTGCCTACTTTTTCTTGCCATCCGGCTACTATTTCATGCCACCCGGCTGGAAAATAATTCTGGGGAGAACACTGTATACGCCACAAAATTCAGTAATTGTCAATGAAAATCTTATTTTTCATTCTTTTTTTTTTTTTTTTTAACCAGCCCTGTTCAGTGCTCAGTTGTGTTGCAGAATTCTGCATTTCAACTCCCTGCCTATACAATTCTATGGGCCTGTTCAGAGACGGATTGTGTCATTCTAACTCACTGCATGCAGGCTGTGCATTAGTCTATGTCCAGTCACACTACTGACCATTGCGAAATTACCTTATTTTTTTCTCCTCTGATCGAGTTTTTTTATGTCTCTTACTTGCCCTTGAGTTTGTCTACTAGCAAAGTTCAGTCCCCCCACACCTCTGTACCAGTGGATGATTTTTTTTTTTCACACGACCCAGCTGTGAAAATTTGCATTGACATAGGTGGGTCACGTTTCTTGACTGATTGCTGCCTTATGTCTGTAGCCTGCTACCTGCTGTTCACCATATCTGATATCACTTTATTTTTGCCGCCTTCTGTATCAAAGGCTGAAGCCTAGAAATATATTAAACCCTCAGAGCTAGCTGTGTTTGTCATGTCCCTGCACAGTCTTCTTAACTTTCTTGGTCTTATTCACTTGATTTATTTGCAGTCTCTCTTGCCATGTATTTTTAAACCCGATTCAGAGAGATATGAATGTCTGAACTCCGGTGCCTACAAATACATGGTTTTTCACAGGCATCATTGGCTGCTATAATGCTAAGAATACAGGATGAGATTTTTTTTGTCTATTTACTGTCTAATCTTATTTTTGATTCTCTGTGGGGAGTGCGTATGTACAGTATAGTACTACTGTGTAACAAAGTAAACCTGAGACAGATGAAATTAAAGTTTTATACATACTTGGGGCTTCCTCCAGCCCCCTTCTGGCTAATCAGTGCCTCGCTGTCCTCCTTGCCACCTGGATCTTCTGCTATGAGTCCAGGTACTTGAGCCAGTCTGGTGTCGTGCGCATGCACACTCCGCCGCCGGGAGCGTACTACACCTGCGCAGCACTTGCGCAGGTGCAGAATGCTCCTGGCTGTAGGAGCGGCACGTGGCCAGACTGCGCTGACTAGCTGAATTACCGGGACTCATAGCAGAAGATCCAGGTGGTGGTGGAGGACGGAGAGGGACTGATTGGCCTGAAAGGGGCTGGAGGAAGCCCCATGTATGTATAAAACTTTTTTTTTTTCTTTTCATCAGTCTCAGGTACCATTTAATTCGTAGTCACCAAACCAAATTTTAACATATCAAATTATTTGATTTCATGAGCAGAGTGCATACATTTGCTTAAATCGGCATCAATGCAGAATTTCCATCTCATTGACCATCTCTATTAGTGACACGGCTACACATCAGGCTTTATTCTTACAGCATGGATGTTTAGTATATGAGTACCTGTGTTATTCCTGTGTACAAATCATATACAGTATATGTACAGTCACAATCCGATATGTACCGTATATCTGACTTTAAAAATACGGGGACTGCTTTACTGAAACAGCACAACTAATTTTGATTGGTTTATTTCAGTTTTGTGGACTAAGTACAGCCATTACTGTATATATAAATTATTTATGACTATCTGAGAAATAGAACATTTTATCATATTTTCTATTTTAATTACTGTTTAAATTCATTAGGATTCGGAGTTGGTGCATTTTTTTTTCCCGACTCCAGGCACCCAAAATTGCTCCGACTCCACAGCCCTGGAAAAATGATAGAAAATAAGATCGGACGTGTTGGAAATTATCTATCGAACCATCTGCTGAGAAAACTTGCGGTGTAATCCTAGCGTATGAACGGTTTACCTCTGCTGTACAGATAATGCTATATTGGGGAGTAAAGTCCGCACAGGCCCTGTGTATTGTGAAACACAATATTCATAAAGTTGTGCTTTCTGTCTCCCATTGTGTAGGTGGAAACTGTCATATAGGACTCTCTGCTGGCAGCTGACCTCTACCAAATGACTGCACTGTATACAGTATTGCAGCCATTAACCCCTCCTGTGCCTTAAGTGGAGCCAATACCTCCTCCAGGCCCCCAAGTGCTGCAATTATTCACTCCCTTTTATGCAGCCCAGTATTTCCCCACCCGCCCCTTTTCTTGTGAATTTTTGTGGCCAGGACTTTCAGACCTGTGTTTTCTTGGCATTTCTTTTCCTCAAAGTATCACTTACCACTGGATATTTTGCTGCTCATGGGAAGTCACTATTCTTACACACAACTCTGTGTGCTCACTTTTGCCCGTGACACGTATAAGTCGACCCCTATACTTTTATGAAGTGAATCAAACCTAAATTTCTAGACTTGTACAAAACCGCATCACTATGACTGTATATACTTGAATATATCTGCTCAAAAATTTTGGCTTTGCCAACCATGCACTTTAAGTCCTAAAGGTGAAAAGCACTTTAAGAAATGTATAAATGCATAGAAAATATGTGCCTGAACTTTGGTATTGTATGACTACATGGTTTTTGACTAGTATAGCTTTGCCCACTTATATTCAGATCCGTAGATGAAATGTTTTATTTACCCTCCTTATTTTTTTTTTTTTTTTTTGATTCTTTAACCTATTTTAGTTCCTGGACGTAGAAACTACGTCCAGGAACCATGCGTGCTCCCGCGGCTGATCGCGGGCTTGCACGCGCGCTCCCGGCCGCGGTTCGTTAGCCAGGCAATCAGTGAATCGGGCTATGGTGCCCGATCACTGATTCCTCTCCCCCGCTGAAAAAGCGACAGCTTCTCTCAGAAGCTGCGCTTTTTCTGGCTGTTGCGTCTCTTAAGGTGGCCATACACTGGTCGATGTGCCATTAGATCGACCAGCTGACAGATCCTTATCTGATCGAATCTGATCAGATAGGGATCGTATGGCTGCCTTTACTGCAAACAGATTGTGAATCGATTTCAGCCTGAAACCGATCACAATCTGTTCAGCTGCTCCTGCCGCCTGTCCCCCCCCCCCCCCCCCCCCGTATACATTACCTGAGGCTGGCTCCCGGGCGTCTTCTCCGCACTGCACCGCACCGCTGTTCTTGCTCCATCCCGGCGCTTCCTGTGTTACTCCGTGAACAGGAAGTTCAAATAGAGCGCCCTCTATTTCAACTTCCTGGTCACCGGAGTGACACAGGAAGTATAAGCGTACACTGGGACATGCGGAAATGCGGTGCAGCGAGGAGAAGAGGACCCCGGAGCCAGCTTCAGGTAATGTATACATGCTCGGATCGGGCCCGAATCGTACGCCGCAAGCGACGCGCTCCTACCGCCGGGCGATCGAGGGTCATTTCCCGCACGGCGCGATCGACGGACCGATCCGATTTCGGGAGGAAATCGGATCGGCGGGTGCGTTTAGCGCAAGCGATTGGCAGCAGATCCGATCCCAGGATCGGATCTGCTGTCGAAACGGCCGTGAATCGAGCCAGTGTATGGCCTGCTTAAGCGTATGTTACGCTTAGAGTGACGTCATGTAAACAAACTCATGGCAAACTCATGGTAAATATTTACCTAAGGGTCTAAACTTTTTAAATATCAATGTAAAGATGAAATATTTCTATTTTTTTATTTTAAACTTGTAAATAGTGATAGATGCAAAACGGAAAAAATGCACCTTTATTTCCAAATAAAATATTGTTGCCATACATTGTGGTAGGGACATAATTTTAACGGTGTAATAACCGGGACAGTGGAGGACAGTGGATACAAGAGGAGAGAACATTTTTCAAAAAGAACTGCTAGTTATTGAGAAAATAGATTTTAACTACCTAACAACTGCATCAGGACCGTCTAACGCTGATTGGTGTCAAGTCCTGGAGCTGCAATTTACCAGGGAACGCTCGTACGCATTCACGGAGCTCCACTCTGTGATCAGCCTGCTGACTGTTTAGAGCCGAAACGGGAAAGTATTCCCCTTTCTTTACATTTGTACATCGCTGCGATCTCCTGCAGTGCTGTACGAGGGACACTGGGCTGTCCCTCAGAGTGGCTCCTGGTGCGTGGCTTCTCATAGGCTAATGCCTATGAGAGGCGGGGATGAGTGCCGATCGCTGTTCTATGGCGATTTAGGATGGCACGGGGGAGGGAAGGAGGGAGGGAAAAGCCTCCCTTTTTGTTTTAATAAAAAAAAAACCAGGATTGCAGCAGCGATCAGAGTCCTACAAAAGAGTGTCCTATTAAGGGCAATAAAAATGAGGAAAAAATAATTTGTATGCGGAGTTATAGGGCTGTGCAGCGTGCACTGAAGTGGTTAAAGTTCTTCTGAGTTTGGGAAATGTTTTGTAATGGCTGCCGACTTTAGCAGTTAATAGCAAAGCCCCCTTATATGCTAGAAACACCAAATATGCATATGAGTATCTGGGGGATGACAGTGGGTATAAGATGGGATGGGCATCTGGTGGTCCCCTTCAAGAGAACTTGAGGCAGATGTATTAAATCTTAATGGGAACCAGAGGCATGTCATGTGCACAATGATATGCTTCTGTGTCTCTATTGCTGCCACTAGTCCCCCTGAAAATATTGCCAGGCTAGTGACAATCTGCTTGTCACTAGCCTGCTTTGTTTACCTGGCAGCCTGTCAATTTCTTTTTCTAGCATCGCCTCCTCCATAGCGTAGCTCCCCACGCCGCTTTCCTCCTTGCTAGCTTCCTGGGTTGCAGCTTAGCTTCCGATTTGGAGGAGGCGGAGAGCGGTGCAGGGAGCTACGCTATGAGGGGGGGCGATGCTAGAAAAAGTTAATGACAGGCTGCCAGGTAAACAAAGCAGGCTAGTGACAAGCAGATTGTTGCTAGCCTGGGGATTATTTTCAGGGGGACTAGTGGCAGCAATAGAGTGACAGAGGCATGTCATTGTGCACATGACATGCCTCTGGGTCCTATTAAGATTTAATAAAACTGCCTCGAATTCTCTGTAAAGGTGGCTCCCAGATGCCACTATGAATCTTCCCTCAAACCCCCCCCCCCCCCCCCCCCACAGGGCGTTGTCAGCCCTCACCTCCTCCTGGAGCACCGGAGGTGGGGAAGAGGTCCTCGTCCATGGATTGGGCAAGGGCTCTGGGGGAGAAGGCTTGGGCCCCTCTCCCCTGGAGTCCCTTCTATACCATGTGGACTGATATAGCTCAGGGTTCAAAGCCCCGTGCAACCGGGGCTCCGCAATATGGCTATCCCAGCCTGCATGAGGGACAAGGGGTTGACCCCCTCCCGACCGCCTAATGCCAATCAGCGCAGGAGGGTGGCAGCCCCAGGACTGCCTAACACCGATCAGCATCAAGAGCGGTGGGCTGGGATTAGCAGGGAACGCATGCGCAGGCCATGATTGCGGCTGGCAGGCTCTGAAGGAAAGAAAAACAATGGTTTGTTTACATCTGTACTGCGCTGCGATCTAGCGCAGTGCTGTACAGGGAACACTAGCTGTCCCTCTGAGCGGCTCACAGTAAAATCCTGTGAGATTGCCGTCCAGGGACAGTTTAGGGGAACAAGGAATGGGACTGCAATATTAAAAAAAAATTTTTTTTATTAAAATAAAAAAAAAAATTACTGATCACAGCAGTGAACAGAGATCATCAAAGGGAAACCCCTGTTAGGGACAAGAAAAGCAGGCAAGAGTCATATGGGTGGTAAGTTGTATGGCTGTGCAATATGTTAAAGCTGTGCAGTGCTGTATTGTGAAAAATCTCCTGATTACTAGGGGGGTGTTAACCTGTGGTCCTTAAAGTGAACCTCCAGACTAAAAATCGACTCAGCAGGACTGAAAAGGCCTGGTATTTCTTTAACAGTTTCACAGCATCAGAACTTTTTCTCTTATACAAGCCTCATTTTTAGCTGCACAGAAGAAAACTGCCCGGGAAGTTTTCCCCTTACGCTGTGCAAAGCATGATGGGATTTCTGATGTTGATGATCTCTTTCTGCTGTTTTGGTGCAATATTTTTATTTTATTTTTTTTACATTTTGAATTTGACATTTGTAGCCTAGTGTGTGCAGCTGGGAGGGGTTCTCAGGACACAGGGCAGTTGGAACTGTGACTCATGCTCCCTGTCACCTCCTTTCAACCAAAAAGATGGCTGCCCCCATGACAAAGATGGCAGCCCCAAGAGATTGAGAGATTATATTACCTATCCGCATTAACATAACTAATGTAACTTAATAACAGTATGTTTGTTTAGGTTGAAGTTCCCCTTTAAGAGGTTAAAGAGGCTTGGGAGGGGACATACAAAAAATATTTATATACATGTAGCGCAGTGACTTTGGTATTTTTCCCTTCTAATTTTTAAAATTGATTTTTTTAAAGAAAAAAGTCCTCTTGTACCCACTGTCCTTCACATTCCCTGCAACTTCTGTGTTTCTAGCACATAAGTCGGCGGTCATTATAACATTTCCCAAACTCAGAAGGAGAACTTTAAAATTGATCTTCTCAAAAACTATAAGCGCTAGCCAAAAAGACATCTGTATAGAGGACTCTAATCCAAAAAACAGCAACCAATGTGCAGCTTTAAAGAGAATCTGTATTGTTAAAATCGCACAAAAGTAAACATACCAGTGCGTTAGGGGACATCTCTTATTACCCTCTGTCACAATTTTGCCGCTCCCCGCCGCATTAAAAGTGGTTAAAAACAGTTTTAAAAAGTTTGTTTATAAACAAACAAAATGGCCACCAAAACAGGAAGTAGGTTGATGTACAGTATGTCCACACATAGAAAATACATTCATACACAAGCAGGCTGTATACACCCTTCCTTTTGAATCTCAAGAGATCATTTGTGTGTTTCTTTCCCACTTCTGCTCTCATGCACTGAAGTTTCAGGCTGCTCTTTTCTTCCTGCAAACAGCTTTGCCCTTGTCTGCATTTCCTCAGTATGTGAAAGCCCAGCCAGCTCAGAGGACACTTTATCCAGCTTGTAAAAGATACGAGAGCAGAGAGAAGCTGCACTAATCTAAATATCACACAGGCAGTGTGCAGAGAGGGGCCTGAAAGGGGGAGTTCATAGCAGAACCACAACACTGAAGAACTTGGCAGCCTTCCAGACACAGGCTGACAAGTCTGACAGGGGAAAGATACATTGATTTATTACAGAGACTGTGATAGTAGAAAGTGCTGCAGTAAGCCAGAACACATTAGAATAGCTTTTGGAACTTGTAGGATGATAAAAAACAGGATGCAATTTTTGTTACGGAGTCTCTTTAATATATCTTTATTAAGGACAACCAAAACAATTTAGAAACACACAAACACCTGGGGGAGCTGGAAAGAAATGATGTCCAAAATACAACACAATGTATGTGGGAGAACAGGAAATAAATACACTGGCATGCTGCAGCAAACCAACATTCTCGCTACAATAGGCAAACATCACAGCATCAAGTAGCAGCTCAAAAAAGATTGGCAATCTATATGCATATATAGTGACCTCCTGTGTAATAAGTGTTGCCTAAGCTAGTGCCTAGTCAGCGCTGTAAGAAAATGCAGAGTGAATAAAGAGAGAAAAGAGGAAATACCTGGCTCCAACTCGAAACTCAAATCATTTCAAAGCTATAAGTAGTAACAATTATGCACGCCTGAATTGTCAGCCATACTATCTCAGAACCCCCCCCCCACACACACACACACACATATGTAGATAAATACTTGCTCTACTTAACATTTGTATTGCACTGTCCACGGTTTGATTTTAGTGATTTTTCTACAGTAAAAAAAGAGAAAATCCTTCTTGGCATTTCCCATTTTGAGGCCTTGTTCACATTATATCCGTTTCTGTAAAATTGTAAGCGCTTGTGCAATGATTCTCTGAGAGAGTTCATATCAGAGTTCTTCGTTTGCGATTCGCTTTGAAAAGCAGTGCTTGAGCCATTTTTGAGGCAATTTGCCTCAATGGAAGGTATAGGAAAAACACAAAATCACTTTGGCAAGAGTTTGCGTGAGCGTTTAAAAAAAAAAAAAATACATTGTATTTTTTTTTTTTCCCGGAACAAGACGGAAGCGCTCTGCAAAATCGCTTAAAAAAACCCACAAAAATGAGCGAACGCGTAGAAAATCGCCGGGAAATGCTCTAAAAAAAAGCCCACCGCGGACGGACATGCGAGCCGAACACAATGTGAACAAGGCCTAAGTGTGGCTATTAAGCCAATTCTGATGTTATTTCCTGCCTTACACTCCTCTGCCTGATTTGCCCACCCTTCACTATAGAAAGTACATTGTCTCAGCATGAGAAATATTGGCCAATCAGGGAGGAACAGAGGCGTGGGAGTAGAAAACAGGAGGGAAAGAGGCTTCAGCCAATCAGGCTGCATTAGTTAAGTCTGAGGGGGAAGTACAGAAGCGAACAAAAAGGAAAACCCAGCATGCCCTGCAACTTTTTGTGCGTACCAAATAAGAGTCAGGTAAACTGGGGAATGATCATTTATCAACAAGAAAAGTGATTTTAACTTTTGGATTGCCTGATTAGCATCCTTATTACTTGTTTACAAGATAAAAATAAAGAATTGATTTTTGATTTTATGCCCGACAGTTACTCTTTTTTTTTAAAGAAATTCCTGCAAGGCGTAGGTCTCAGCACACTTGCTGTGCCAAAATGCAATCGCTAAGTGATTGCCATCTGTAGTCATCTACACTTTGCGATCCTGGTCGGGCAATGGGAATTGCATTGTATAATTCCAAAAATGAGTTTTCCACAAATCACATTCGCTGTTGTGAGAATGATCCTATTGGCATACGTTGTTTAACGCACGGAAACGTTGCAGAAAAGTGCCCAAGTGGGAATAGGACATTAGCATTGTACAGAATGTTATGTTTTCTGCAGTTTATAAAGTTAGTCTGAAGCAGTCTGTAACGATGCATAATCCGTGTCAGACTTTGTGCGACCTGACTCGGCAAGATAAAATTTGGATTTTGCCAGCAATGGCTGTTGTATTCCTTTTAGGCAAGGCTGCAGCAGATCTCATGAGTCCCACAGGAGCCTACATGCAGGATCAACCTAACAAACTCTGGTAAATCAGTACAGCATTGGGACTGGGACCTACTAGAGCTCTTTGCTCTTTTGTCAGGGTTTTTGGATTGTTGTCAGTCACCTGCGATTCCAAAAAATGCTTCAGATGTAATCTAATGACACTAGTCCTACAGAAGAGATTGGGTTTAGGGCAAATTGCAATCGCAGACCTGCAGCATTTTAGGAGCAATCGCCTTCCAATGTAAAGTATATAAGCACTGCTTTTCAAGTGATTTTGCAGTGATGATGATTGGGGGGGGGGGGCAACTGTTATGTAAGTTTATTATACTTATTTGGTGTCCTGATGCCTGATTTCCTGCTTCCTAGGATAAGCGTTTAGACGCTTCTCTGATTTGAGCTAGGGAAGCACCTATGATCTCTTCTGCTAGGAGTAGGGCTAAGAGGCAAAAGTCTGACATTGGGATGCATATTTGTTAGTACACCACCTGTTCAATTGGATGCAGGTTGAGCCAAATGACTGCTCACCCTGCTGCCGCTGAATTACCGGGTGCATTGAATGGTATTCCCCCTCCGAGTCTTAGCAACTCAGAGGGAGAATTCATTTGGGGGTTGTTGGCAGCCGAATTATATTTAAAATCCTACTGCACAGCCATAGACTCACATTACATCTATGGCGGCTCCCAGGTCAGGTTCAACGTGGGTAAGAGTGCGTGAGCTGAGGTGACCTGCTTTGATTGAGGCACCCGGTAAGCAACTCGGGGAACAAAAACCACAAATCGGAAGCACTGTACAGTACAGTGCTTCCAAACTCTTGGAATCAGTTTCAGTTGATGGGAATCGCTGCACTAAACTATTGGGCGTTTTCCAAGCGCTGCAGCAAATCCTAGTGGGTCCCAACCCTAAAGCTTTGAATACAATCTAGATGTAACTTGGCTGAGAATCTAGCATTGTGTACAGGTGCCCCATGAGGTGGCTTAGAGGACTTTCAAGGCACATTATCACCTGGGGCTTCTTCCAGCCCCGAGCAGTAGTCTCAGTCCTTTGCCACAGCCCCCGGTCCTCGTCAGTGTCCCCGTTGGCCGCCCACAATGATGGCGACCCACCGGTGGGGTCGGCTTTTCTGCGTCTGTGCCCGCGCGTTTGTCATCTGGCACGTACTGCATCTGCGCAGTAGTTGTGCGCATAAGTATACATAGTGTTGCAGAAGGGCTCTTTTCCACTTCTCCGAGACGCACACTGGTACTCTGTCTACCTATCCGAATCCATGAGAATTTGCATGTGTAAATTGATGCGGAAAAAAAAAATGCAACCCTGCAGGTGAATTTGAGAATCGGTTTATGATTTCAATACACTGATTCCATGTCTGACACCAGTGGACATAATTCTGAAGGAATCCTGTAAGGGAGCTATTTGCTGCAATATTTATGAGTAAAATATTTTTTCGTTTTGTGGTTTGGTTTTGAAAAGAACATTTATTTAGGCGGCCCTTTGAAAAATGTCAAGTGTGTTTATTGCCAAGTGAAAAGGTTTAAAAGTGGACCTGTACTCTTGCACAGGACTGAAGGAAACATAGAGGAATGCACCCTGTATGTAGTTAGTTTAGCCTGTCTAATTCCCCCTCACTTGTGTCACATGACTGCCGTGGCAGAGAAGCTCTTTTTGAAAGCACAGGATGTTAGTATGTCTGCTTCCATGAAAGCAGGAAGTAGACAGTGCGAGATGTTTTTCTGTAAAGGTTATTATGCTGAGTTCAGATCTGCTTTAACAGACATGGCAATCTAACAGAAATACAGCAAAATAAAGATGCTTAGTTTGCAACGGTTTCTCACTTGGCAGGGGCTATCCACCTACTGCTATAGGGTTTATTTATTAGTGAGGCACTGCTTCTGTTACTTCCTAACAGGCAGTGCCTCACTGGTGAGAATAGCAGCTGGATATGATCATTTCCATTACATTCCTCTTCTTCTATTTTTGAAAGGCTGCTTCACTGCAATCTACCGATACCTTGTGCTTCCACAGTGAACCTGTGTAGCATTTTACAGGTGGAGATAAATCCAAACAAGCTTTGTTGACGGGACCAAATATCTACATTTAGCATCGCCAAAGCAGAACATTAGCATGGGAGGGAGTGGTTGTGGAATTAAGTGAAGCGTATAGGGAATTGGGGTATTCAGTCCACAAAGGTGTGGAGGATATTGGGCTGGGATATATAGTCCCTGGGGTGATGAAGGTATAGGGGGCAGTATAAAGGGTATACAGTCCGTGTGGGGTATCTTGTTCCTCTCAGTTGGTGGCAGGTAGCGACACATTGGGATGCTATTAGAACGATTCTTGACCGCCTATTGTCAAAATACAAATACTGGTACTTCTGACGTAACAAAGGTTACTTAATATTTGTGTGTTCATAGCAGATGTGAAATCAGTACAGCTATGGATGGATTTCGTAAAATGGATAACACACATCCGTTATCTATCGTTGTACAGTATTGAAAGTCAATGTTAGAACAGAAATTCACAAGGATCTTAAATGTTTGAGGGCTCAAATTTATTATTTATCATCTGGTAAAACAGCTGGGCAGATTCCAGGAGCCAGGTATCCAGGACTTAGTAAAATTACATCTGACCCCTGACTTTGGCCACTGCGTTGGAGTCAGTTTAGTTGGCCCTTAATGTCCTCCTGGCCTCTGGTTGGACAGGCTGGCTGCTTAAAGGTAACCTAAACTAAGGATATGGATTTTTTTTTCCTTTTAAGAGAATACCAGTTGCCCGACTCTCCTGCTGATTCTGTGTCTCTAATACTTTTAGGGCTCGTTTCCACTATAGCGAATCCGCATGCGGGCACTGCATGCGGATTCGCATACTTAATGTTAGTGGATGGGGCTGTTTCCATGTGTGCGGCGGCGGCGGCGTTTTTCGTTGCGGGGAAAATCTGCACGACAGGGTCGTGCAGATTCGCGTGCGGCAGGAATGCGGGCGAATCGCCGCTAATGTATTCTATAGGGGAATCGCATGCGACTTTGTCATGCGGATTTCCCCGCGATTTCGCATGCGATTTCGCATGAAAGCCAATGGAATTTAACACAGGCAGTGACATGGTTAAATTCGCATGGCTCCTTGCCATGCGAAATCGCATGCGAAATCGCGGGTAAATCTGCATGCGGAAACGCAGCCGCATGCGATTTCTTCAGCGGTGGAATCCAGGCGATTCCGCACCGCTACAGTGGAAACGAGCCCTTAGCCACAGCTCCTGAACAAGAATGCAGATCAGGTGCTCTGAAGTCAGACTGGATTAGCTGCATGCTTGTTTCAGGTGTGTGATGTAGCTAAAGAGATCAGCAGGGCTGCCAGGCAACTGGTATGGTTTTAAAAGGAAAAATCCATATCCCTCTGTTTAGGTTCCCTTTAATTCTATGCTCAATGCAGGAGTGAACAAGTTAGGTTGGCTCCCAAGATGAGATATTTTCCTAGAGCTGCTCAGTGGCGGAGATTCTTGTAAGTCCTGAAAGGTGTTTTTTTTTTTTTTTTTTTTTTTTATCACTCTGAAAGGACCTGATCGGGAGCATCCTCCCCAACAATTTCCTGAAGTAAGAAACTTCTAAGGGCCAATTTCCACTAGTAGGATGTGATCATTACATCCAGCCATAGGCACTTCCGGATGAATCTGATGCCTGCTGCGAGAATCTGCAGCATGTATCAGATTCTCTTCCCGGGTCACATCTTGAATTAAAAATTCCTTCAACGCAAACTGCTCCATTGACTTGCATTGGTTTCAGTTTGGATGCGATCATCACATCGCGGCTAGTGGAAACCCTAGTCCTAGTGGGCACTTAGGCATAAGGATTCAGTCGTTCCAGACAGCTGTCCTTTCCTTACTTTTAAATTCAGCCAAAAAGTAGCACTAACCCAGACTGCTGTCAACACCTCCAGCTGGGTGGTTCAAGTAATGCAACCGCATTTTCTAAACCTGCATGTTTAGCTACATCTTTTTACACACCCAGCTTAATTTGGGTGCACTTATGAATTTAGATGCGACAGTTCCTCAGGGAATGACCAGACCTGTAACCAAAGTCCCAAATGGGCCTTTTAACTAAGTCTTTTGGTACACAAACTTCTGTGGGCCATCCATATAAATATACTTATGGAGCTGTAAATGAGGCAAAATATGATAGGAAGTCAGTGTAGATTCAATTCAGGGGTTGTAAGAGCCAGAGGTGTGCTTTTGCAGCCAGCCGTTCTGGCTGCTATAGAAAGTTTAGGGAAAAGTGCATGTCATGAGATTGGCCAGATCATGCTATAGAATTTGACAGACCTTGATGTATATGCACCCGTTTGGGCCACATGAGCACCTGACTTGTTTTAGGCAAATTCAGTCATTTTACTTGAACATACCTGAAATTTTCTTTCTTAAAAGCATGTTTGGTTGAGATCAGTGTGATCAGTCGACGTGTACTGTCTAGCAGTGGTAGCAGTATATTCTGATTCGTTTTCTGCCAGACTAGAATGTAAAGTACAGTGTGGGAGTGTCAGTTATTCCCTCAGGATTTCGGGTGTGTAATATTCTGTAAATGCGTTGGGCATCTGTACAGCTCATTCATGCTTATGCATTAGATGCTTTTTAGTAACGCTTAAAAGGCCTTATAGAGTTGACCTGGATTCAAAATATAGGTCAGGTGATTAAAAATGTCAGTGCTGTGCATTTGTGATGAACAGCCTATCTCCGTCCTTCCATTGACAATTGTTTTATTGTGCTAGTAAAGTCACCTACCATAAGGATGGTTTAGAATCTTATGCTGGGCATACAAGGCGCGATAATGCATTGGTATCGAGCCAGCGGCTCGATGCTGGCACGTGGATCGATTCCCGCTCGTCCCCGCGGGCACTTATCAGTGCATCGTTTTTGCCCGTTGTCCGCCTGCGGGGTTGAGCCGGGAATCGTTCCACACGGTGATCGGACACGTCGGAATCGAGCCATCAGCGGCTCGATTAATAAGAAAATACACTGCCGTGCATGCCCAGCATAACTCGCTACAACTGGAGTGAAAAGTGTTGACCCTCCTTATTGTTGACTTTGTCCCTACTAGGGGGTGAACGGGTTATTGCTAGGTTACAGAACGCGCTAAAGATAATCTTACATGGCTGCAGAGGAAGCTAGGGAAAGCTTTTTTTTTTTTCCTCTCTGTTCTTTCTAAATGAGTTGCTAAAGTTTATTTCAATTCCACCCACTTGTGTGAAGACACTGATCCACTCATTAAAAAAGGGGAAATGGTAACACACATTAAAGGTGCGTACACACGCACTACCAGATGCAACGAAGGGTCTGCCGGACCCTCTCGCTGGGCGGTCTGTAGCCAACAGTATGCGCGCGTGTGTACGAGCTGTCGGCGGACTGATATGGCTGTTTCTGGACGATACGCTCAGATTGTTCAGAAACAGCCTTATCAGTCCGCTGACAGCGCTTACACACGCGCATACTGTTGGCTACAGACCGCCCAGCGAGAGGGTCCGGCGGACCTGTCGTTACATCTCGTAGTACGTGTGTACGCACCTTAAGACCCCCCCCCCCCCAAAGGTAAGACAGGATGGTAGATCTAGGTCAATTGGGGGCAGGGCTGGCCTGCAGTACATTACTGGCCCATATTGTTGCACTGTATTGAACCATGAAGTGCTGTAACTTGATTGTATGTTTGAATGTGTATGTATATATTAATTATTGCTAATGGATGTGCAGTGTGTGTGGTAGGAATCCATTCCTTCCTGAATTGATTATAAGTGTATGGCCAACTTTTGTTTTTTAAAATGCGATGGGGTGGCATCTAATTCCGCTATTCTGATGGATTGTTTCTTAACTCCTATCCTCATTTTACTTCTATTTTATGAAGAGAAAATAAAACTGTAGTCCAAGAAATGAGGTTCTCTTTATCAACCTTAACACATTTACATTTGCACATTATTCTTAATTTGCTGCATGTACACTGCTTTTCCAACTGCAATTTGTGTCCCCTATGCAATATGCAGTGCTCCTCCGTGTTGGTGATCCCAAAATGTTAGGCAGAGCGATTCTCAAATATTCAAATATTAAAAAATGGTATCCACTTGGAATGATTTGTACTTTATGGCCTATTGCTAGTTTGACATCAGGAAGGGGATTTTATGTACAGGATTCTGCTGTGGTTAGTGAAGGGGGGGGATTCAATGCTGAATTGGCCATACATATGTACTCATCAGAAGGTCAATATAGTATTGATCATTCATTACAAGCATATTCAACCAATAACTATACCCTTATCCCAGTAAAAGCCCTGACATCTGTGTCCATGGGCTGCATCTGTGTCTATGGGCTGCATCATTGTCGGGTGCTGAGTGCGGAGGGGTAGCGGGTGCAAATGGAGTTCCCTAGTGCCAGTTTTGAAATGGGCTTCAAGACTAGTGTGAACGTACGTGCCTATGTATGTGTACGTAGTTCCCTCTGCAACGTCCTCTGTTATGGTTTCCAGTGTGTCATCTGACCTGCATCTGATCTGACCTGCCAGGACCCGTGCATGGATGCCAAAAAGCCGAAGGGAGCTGCAGGAAGGGTAGAGGACCGTGCTTGGAGGCTCGCTGCTTTAGCATCTGTAAAACTATTGATTTTATAAAGTGCCAACCTATTCCATGGCACTGTACAAAGAAAGAAACTAACATTGGGTACAAAACAATAGACAATGGCATACACCAGTGTACAAAATACAGAATCGGTACAAAGTACAGATTTGGTAATAACAGTGACATATGAATAAATGTAACCTAATCCAAAACTGGAGAAGGGGGGAAACGAGGTGGGGTAGTATATAATATGCTTAGTAACCACTATCTATCCTGCCTGTCATGCACCAGCTTATAGAGGGGCAGTAAGAACTAATCAGCCATGCCACTAAAAAAATATGAAATAATCAGAACTCCTATTTTAAGTGGTAGTCTCTTGAATTCCTCTTCCTCATGATGTACGAGGCACAAGTGCTCTTCACTGCTTGCTGTGGAGGAGTGACACAGGCTTTTTCGAAGAACATTTCTTAAAGACTTTCAAGCCAAAAAGGATTATTTCCTGCCCCAGGATTTAGAATATAACAGCGCTGTTTTCAAGTACAGTCACTTCAGAAATGAGCTTGGCAGACACTATGAATATATCCCCTATGCTGAAAATACCAAAGGCGTTTTCCTTGGCCTAGCTGTGGCAGCCAGAGCACAAAGTGTTCACTGTTGAAAGAAGAGATACTGCTGAAAGTCTGCACCATAGCAGAGAACAGACACTGCTTTATATCACGTGTTCCTGTACTTTTAACTCCTTTGCAGAACCTTGTTCAGTGGCCAGTTGCAGTCTCTATAGTGTGTAGGGGTCTGGTAATGTAATAGCGCATTTTCAGTGTCGTGTTTGATTTGCTAAATCTGTAACCTTTATCACCAGAATGACTAAATACAATGTTAGTTTCCTCAGTCATAAGCACACTGTAATTTTATTAGTTTTTAAAGCGAAACCTTGGACCAAAATGAAAACTAAGCAGTATTTATGGATGTAGTATAAAGTATACATGTGCTAGTCTTAGCAATCCAGTTGCTATCATCCCTGCCTATCATCTCCATGTGTTTATTTTGTCTCACTGTCCTCTCAGCCTAGTGGCTGCAGCTCTCAAACACTTTAAGTCCAAAAGGAGAAAAGTGATATACAAATGAATTCGTTTTACTGTATTTATGCTCCAAATGGGTTAGGGCTTATTTTCAGGGTATGTCTTATTTTTCCATGAATATTCTTCTTGAACCCCCAAAAATTCCTTATTTATTGAAATATATAATGTCATCCCTTCTGGAACATCATCATATCTTTCCAATCTTCGAGTTCCATTGTGAATTTCTTGTGACTATTTCCTTTTCCCATGTAATACAATCTACATCTGCCAAGCGCACAGCACTTGCCAACCCTTGTTGTTTTGGGGCTCGTGGGGTCTTGAGTGCAATCTTTTTGGTGGTGTCTGCTTTCCTTGGTGAGGGGTCTATCTATCCTGTTGCATTCTATTGCAAATTGATTTTACTTTTTTTACATGTGTACTATAGCTGTGCTCCTTCAACCAAAAATTGTTTTTTAGATATCTCATTGGTTTTATTTTATATTGAAACATTTACAAACGATTTAATCTTTTGTTGCCTTTGCTCAGTGCCAGCCTAATAAGTGTCCCAGAGTTAGAAAACGTTCAATAGTTCATGTAGTTTTATCTCCTCCTTGTAACGATTGGTGTCAGCAAGAACAGATTTTCTGATTATTGGTGATCTGCAGAATCACCAATAATACAAATATAGCAAGACACACAGGATACAAAGATGTAAGATGGTGTTTGGTGCAACAGTAAATATAGATGGAGATACCCACTATCCAGAGGAGCTGGTGAAGGGGTTATCTCTAATCAACACAGTAATCAGAATTCCAGCAAGCTGGAGACATGGAGTAATGATAGGTTCACCTGAGGAGCGGGTGATGCACAGAAAGACAATGTAGCGAGATCACTCGAGGAGCGAGTGATTCAGACTGTATTGCAACAGGTGATCTCCTGAGGGGCAGGAGACGCAGACAGCATATAATGATAGCTAATCACCTGAGCAGGTGATTAAGACTGTACTGCAGCTATCAACCTGAGGAGCAGGTGATTACTAAACTGAGAGCCCCTCACCAGGACTAGCTCCCTGGTGAGGGCAGAAGAGTCAGACTAGCAGGTTCTGCAACACACGGACAGATATGGTACAAAGGCGGAAGACGGAATCAGAGTGAGGGATAGCCAAGTCGGCAACTGGATCAGATAGGCAAAGGCACAGAATCACAAGACAGAAGAGTAGTCAGGACTAGCAGAGGGTCATAACAAATAATACAATTCAATTAGTACTTTATTTAAGCTATCAACAGAATCTGTCTAAGTGTGGATCCCCAGCTCCTGCTGGTTCTAGCACACTTTCGGATCTGACTATGGGTCTGAGTGTTAACACGTAGCATATGCAACAGCAGATGAGGAACAACTGACAGGCCTGTTCTATATATACTGGGAGCGCTCCTAAGCACCGCCCCAGTCACTCAACCAATCAGGATCAGTGCTGTAGTCAGCTGACCGGCTGATCAGCTGACTCCCCTTCTGCTTGCATGAAGATCCTTTCCGCGCGCGCGTAGACCTCCGTCTATGTGCGACTGAAGGAGCAGGCAAAGTTCCACCATGCGGCGCAAGCCGCTGGCTGAGACGCGGAGACAGCCACCATGCCACTCGGCGCTGCGGCTGCTTGCTCATCATTCCCCACAATCCCAGGCATAATTCCATAATGTGGACCGTGCTTGGAGGCTCGCTGCTTTAGCATCTGTAAAACTATTGATTTTATAAAGTGCCAACCTATTCCATGGCACTGTACAAAGAAAGAAACTAACATTGGGTACAAAACAATAGACAATGGCATACACCAGTATACGCGGCGTAAACCGGCGGCTGAGACACGGAGATAGCCGCCATGCCACTCTCTGATGTGGCGGCATCTCCGCAATCCCTTACACTCCTGCTCTCAGAAGTTGGTTTCTGACAGGAAAACTTTGTGGCTGTAATTTGATTATCAGTGATGTTTACGATATTCCCAACGAGGTACCAACAAGAAGCTATCACTTCCAGTGTTCTCCCCAGAATTTTTTTCCAGCCGGGTGGCGTGAAAAAGTAGCCGGGTGGGTTGCAACCAGGGGAAAGCAGGGCTGGCAACTCTGCTTACAGCATAGGACATCCCTGTACCTCCTATCACGTCCTCTGCAACCCCTATTATGGCCCATGCATTCCTGCACCCCCTATCACATCACATTCATCCCTGCACCCCCTATCACGTCCCATGCATTACTGCACTCCCTATCACCATGCGTCCCTTCACCCCCATTACTCTCACCTAATACTTTACTGCAGCTCCACCTATCTCCCAATAGACAACTCAAACAATACTATTACCTTATAACATAGGTTATTGCACTCTCAGACACATTTCATGCAATACTGTACCACTATCACACATTTCACATATTACTGCACTTCAGTATGCTCCCTTACATCACCCGCCACACTCCACATGATTGCACCGACCTACAGCTTATTAGTGATCACATCCCATCACCCTTCTTACAGCACATACATTGCAGCATTACTACAACCATTCTATTTATAAATACACAACCATTCTATGATTCTTACACCCTGCAGTATAGGGTACCCCTCTGCCCTGATCCAGTATGCTTGCACTTTAACACCGCTTCCTCCCCTTAACCATACCTCCCAACTTTTTGAGATGAGGAAGAGGGACACTTAAGCCATGCCCCTGCCACACCCCCATCACAACCCTATTCATGCATACCATAAAGATTTCATAAGAAAAATACGTTGTTTTATAATTCAAACCACTCTTGTCCTTTTTATCCTGGTTCATTTTCCTTCATGTTCCTCATGTTTCATAGTAACATTTTACCATTTTAACATTATCAATTTAAAGGATGGGAATAAATTTTACAGTCAAACACATTTTTAGTCGAGAGATATATAGATAGATAGATAGATAGATATATTTACATAGAGAGAGGGACAGGGCTCCCAAAGAGGAACAGGTGGGAGCTATTTCCCAATGTCACCCCCTCCCCCTGCTCACCCCATTGGCAGCCGCGAGGATGAGCTGAATGGCCTCCTTGAAGTAGTAGCGCTTGTCCACAGCAACCTGTCCTGCCGCTCTGCTGGAACGTTGTGACCCACTTCCTCAGCCCGCTGATGCCCGGCTTCTGATCGCAGTACGGCTTCACGCTGAGTATCTTCACAGCCATGATCAGCTGCGAGGAGTATACACATGCTGCAGGCAGCCCAGGGGAGCCACTGGCCAGGCCACTGTACGGACGGGAGGGTGGGTGTACTGAAGGGGACCGGAGGATGTGCTCCCTAGTTCCGGTTGCGCTTCCTGCCTGTAGAGTTCTGTCCGATCTTCAGATCGCTGCCGCAGGGATATGGGAGAGAAGTGATGTGCAGTAATGCGCTATATGATGCAGCGCAGCCGGAACTAGGGAGCACATCCTCCGGTCCCCTCCAGTACTCTCACCCACCCTCCCGTCCGTACAGTGGCCTGGCCAGTGGCTCCCCTGGGCTGCCTGCAGCACGTGTATACTCCTCGCAGCCGATCATGGCTGTGAAGATACTCAGCGTGAAGCCGTACTGCGATCAGAAGCCGGGCATCAGCGGGCTACGGAAGTGGGTCACAACGTTCCAGCAGAGCGGCAGGACAGGGTGCTGTGGACAAGCGCTACTACTTCAAGGAGGCTGCCGCTGCTCTTAAGATATGACAACTCTACAGGCGCCAGGAGGGCAGCGCAGCCTGAACTAGGGATTGCAATTCAGAGGGAGACCCGCTCTATGCGAGCAGACGGCAGCGTACATAAGCATGTGATGCGGGCGGGCCTTGGAGCACCCGGGCGGGGTTTCAAAACAGCCGGGCGGCCCGCCCACTTAATAGGTCCTGGGGAGAACACTGACTTCCAAGCCTAGAAATTAAAAATAAAGCAAGTAAAATGGCCTGGTTGTTTTTCACTGTACATACACATTTGTTTCATCATGTCTCATATCGCCACGGGTACAAGGGATCAGAAAGTTTTGGGCAGCAGATGTAAAGTCAGAATTTCACTTAACCACTGTTTCAAAAATAGAGAGCTGACTGCAGTAGCTGAAGAGTTTTGACTGACCTGCTACTAGCCCTCAACCCTAGCTGAAAATGATATAATATATGTCTGAACTGGAATTGCTATAATCCCCCCCCCCCCCCCCCCCCCCGGTTAATAAATTGGTAAATATTTGCATAAATAGTTACAGAGCAAAATATTTGCACCTGTGTGGTTATTGCTGAGGTGATCTCTGCGTAATAGGGTACATTGCACGAATTCTGTGCCAAAATGTATATCATCCATATGTTCCCATATGTACTGCACTGAACAGTGATTTGATCAGTATAGCTACTACAGCTACGCATTGAAACTGGATCAGAACCTTTTACGGGTCCTAGTGTAATGCATTATGATGTCTGTAAAGTGCTGTGTGGTATGGGGAAATACAAATAGACAATTCTTTACTTTCTTACCATTGCCAGTAGAAGTGTGGGAAGTGGGAAGTTCTGTGTAGTTTAGGAGTAATTACAGAATGGATAGCACTGCTAAGGAACAGTTACTAGATACTTCTAATTACAGATTTCAGCGCTGAAACCACTTTAAAGTAGACCTACACTGGAGGGTGATGGGTGTGGGTAGCAGTTGGTGGGCTCTGCTTGCCATTTCCACAGTATTGGCTCGCAGGATTCAGGTGAAGTGACCCTGAGATGAGGGGGCATAAGATTTTTTTTTTTTTTTTTTAATAGATACCTGGGGCTTCCTCCAGCCCCCTCTGCACAGATTGCTCTAGAGGTCGCTCGCACATGCGTAGTATGGAGCGGGCTGTCTTCGGGAGCCCGAGTGCTCCCGAAGACTTCCGAAAGCTCCCTTCGGCTGCGTAAGTGGTAGTATTTGACCGAACTGGTCGAATACTGCTACGGGGGAATCCTGCGCGGGACCAGGCATCTAGAGAGGAGAGGGAAGGCTCATTAGGACCGAGCCTTCCCTCTCCTGAGGTGAGTATCTGACTTTTTATTTTTTTTTATTTTTAAGTTGGTAAACATTCTCTTTAACTCGGCTCTAGTTTTCTTTTAAGTATTTATTTTATTGTATATGGTAATTTTTGTAGACTGTGTTCCACCTACGAACATGCTACTTACTAGAGGTGCCATTTAAGTCATAACTTGGTATAGTAAACCAATGGAAGTGTAATAAGGTCTTGCTTTATATCTGTAATGCAGTGCAGCTTGGTGAAACTGATGAATGCTGAAGCTAACTGCGTGTATGGAAAGCTGGCATCCAGAAGTTGTATGTGCTTTCAAACCTTGTAATAGGCCTGAGACGCTTAAACTATAGAGCTCTACTATGAATTCAGAACATCTTGAGGGAAATCCAGTTTTGCACCAAACAATGCTTGCTTGAATCTGGCTAGGTTGGGTTTTGGCCTGAACAAATGGCAGGAAGCCAGTGAGCCTGCCAAATTATACCCTTTAAGATTCCGCTTTTAAAAGTTTTTTTCTTAGGGGCTACTGGTTTGGACAGGTTTTTAAAGTCTGTATTGATGCACCATCTTTGGTTTGAGTACCCATGTTAAAGGGAACCTTGAGAAGCATATGCTTGCTTTCATATTTCCTTTAAAATACTAACCACCTGGCAGTCTTGCTCAGTGGCTGCAGTAGTGTGGATCGCACACCTGAAACAAGCCTGCAGCTAATAGTCAGACATTGGTCAGAGCACTTGATCTGCATGCTTGTTTGGGGTCTGTGGCTTAAAGTAATATGCCTGGTACTTACTATGCACTTTTCTCTTTTTTTCTGACTTTTTTTTTTTTTTTCCCCCGATCGTTTCTATACAGAATTGATCAGAAAAACCATTCCGAAATCAGATAGGACCTGTCAGAAATATTATTGATTTGACAATGAATCTGATGGAAAATTGCATCGTGCGCATCAGGCATTTAGAGGCATAGCATCATCAGGACAGCCAGGCAATTTGCATTGTTTAAAAGGCAACTTAAGTGAGTTATATGGAGGCTACCATATGGATTCACTTTTAAACCATACCAGTTGCCCAGCAGTCCTGGTGATCTTTCATGCATCAGTATTGTCTGGATTGCACACCTGAAATAAGTGTGCTGCAAATGCAGTCAAACTTAAATGGAACCTAAAGAGAGGCTTCCATATGTATTTCCTTTTAAACAATGCCAGTTGCCTGGCTATCCTGCTGATCTCTTTGGCTGCAATAGTGTCTGAATCACACACCCGAATCAAGCATGCAGCTAATAGTCAGAGTTCATTCAGAGTACCTAAACTGCATGCTTGTTTAGGGTCTCTGGCTAAAAGTATTAGAGGACCAGCAGGACAAGC
>NW_027152570.1:37500-64613 GCF_040937935.1 Hyperolius riggenbachi
TCAGTAATCAGACAACATTTCACACAGGAAGCATCTTTTGAGGTAATCCACACAAGCCCGGAGTAGTGTGCTGATAGCGAGCAGGTTACAAATGGCTGCCAAGCCCGCTCATGGGTCTCTGACTGATGTATGACGCATGTGCCTGCCCATTTTCCACAAAAGCTGGATACAGAATACTGCAGGGGCCAAAAAAAAGATCAAGTTCTATTACCTCCAGGTTTGCTATCCCAGGAGTTACTCCCATATACTTTTAATTGTGCTTGGCTGGGATCTGGACACTTAGTTTACTATATCTGAGTTTACTATGAGATTATACTGTGTTTGGTATGGTTACATGGTTTCAGCGCACTCTGCACTACGTGTAGATTCCATGTGTTAAGTCATTGCACGTCTCACCACTGAATATCTGACTTCCACCTGATACACCATAATGTTTTATGACTGTTAGGAAACGCTGATGCAGCACTTCTCACACACTGCAGCCTTGCAGGATTTGTAGCAATGTGAACGTCTAGCAGGGACTGCATTTCCGATGTTATAGTAGTAATCTTGTAGTCCATAGTGTTTGGGCTTGTACTACAGATTAGTACAGTGGTTTTGTGCTTGATGGTATGCTTTCTCTAATAACCAAATGGTTACAAGTGAACTAGATGTGACCCAGATTGCATTGTCTAAACAACTTCCTTCATTTTCTAACAGGATGTGTAGCTACACAAAGGCACCAAAATGCCATCCATGGCAAATCACGTCACTAGGCTGGCGGTTCCTGTATGCCTTTGTTCTGCGTTATAATCAAATGAAGTCCAGTTACGAGCAGGTTGTTGCTTATTGTGAATAGGTACAGTGCATTAGAAGTAACAGAAGCTCTCAGATGTTTTGGATGTGGGTTCTGTGACCCTGCCTTAAGTGCCGGAATATTTTGTAAGCTAAATCCTGTCTTTATTCCTGTCATCAAGAACGCGCAACCCCAACTAATGCAGATAGCTGTCCTTTATTTCTGCATGTTTATTACCTTTAATATAGAGGCCTTGGAAACTACATATCTGTAATCATTTGTGTGTGTGTGTGTGTGTGGGGGGGGGGGGGGGGGGGGGCAAGAGTATGCTGTTTAATTTCTTACAGGGTGATACAGGGGCACTAGAATTATCTGTATCATCATGTTATCTAAGTAATCTGGCTTTGTCATTACCACACTGCATTCTATTGAGGGGGGGGGGGGGGGGGGGGGAGGGAGTTGTATTTGTTACAGTATTAAAAAATATGGTGTGTTGTATGGAGTATATTGTGAAGGAAGTGTCTCCTGATGATTAGGGTGTTGCTTTTTTGCTGGTAGTTGCAAAACATAGAAGTTGTGGGTAAACCGTACTGTGCATTAACGCAACATTATCTTTGGTGAGAAGGCTGCTGAGGGAATCTCTGGTTGGGAATACCTCAGAGGGTGCATACACACATGCATTTTTGATTGGCCAATAACTGACCAATTTTACCACCTCATAGTATGAGGGTCAACAGTTTGAATACTATGAATGGATTGTGTAGGCAAGCTTTCTTAATTCATGGAAGTATTGGCAAAAATTGGATATGTGTGCACCCTAAAAGCAGGGGGGTGGGGGGCTGATAGTTGTCAATTTCTGACCTAAGATTATTCCTCCACATGTATGTAACAACGGGCTGCACATTGCAACAGATAAACCAAGTTTAAGGCTGCTAAAACCTGACTTTGCTTTGTCAGTGCAGCTAGCTTCTAAGGAAAAATATAAAATGCTTCCTGGATTGGTAAGATTAGCCCCTTCATTCCATAGTAATTTTGTTTACCACTGCTTTTAAAGGAGCACTATGACAAAATCTTGTAAAACATGGTATGCATGTAGAATTAATAAAGCACCGACTCATTCCCCAGTATTGGAATATACAGCTTTCATTACGAACTGTCCTTCAGAGGGGCTTGCACTCTGCCTACCAGGGCCGTGGAATCTGTACAAAAATCCACCGACTCCGACTCCTCAGGTTAGGATTCCTCGACTCCGACTCCTCAGGTTAGGATTCCCCGACTCCTCGAACTTGCATATTACAATTTTGTTGATTGAAAGTATGTAACATGAAATGCATCTCTTAACGGCCAACGCTTTTTAAAATACAACTGAAGTGAGAGGGATATGGAGGTTGCCATATTTATTCACTTTTAAACAATACCAGTTACCTGGCTAGCCAGCTGATCTTCTGCCTCTAATACTTTGCCATAGACTAAAACTAGTCCTTGGCAAGAGTACTTGTAGAAGACAGGAACAAAGAACATCAGGCCCTAGGCAATGTGACTGTGGGTACATGTAAGAGTGATGTGCAGGTACTCTGCAGGGGAATGAGGGGATTCTTCCTCTATTACACATTCTTAATGTACAATCTGAACCAGGTTTATGGGTGATAGAAACCACCTCTGTCTTCAATGTGCACAACATTCTCAGTAAACCTGAGACAGATGAAATTAAAGTTTTATAGATACATGGGGCATCCTCCAGCCCCGTTCCGGCAAATCAGTCCCTTGCTGTACTCTTCCGCCTCCTGGATCTTCTGCTATGGGTACAGGTACTTGAGCCAGTTGGGCGTAGTGTGCATGCACACACTCTGCCGCCGGGAGCGTACTACACCTGCGCAGCACTATTACGCAGGTGCAGAATGTTCCTGGCTGTGGGGGTGGCACACAGCCAGACTGCTCTGACTGGCTGAATTACCAGGACTCCTAGAAGATCCAGGCGGCGGAGGAGGACAGCGACTGGATTAGCCTGAAAGGGGCTGAAGGAAGCCCCAGGTATGTGTAAAACCTCCCCCCCCCCCAACCGTCTCAGGCAACCTTTAGGGCTGGTTCAGACGGGCGTTTTTGTGGCGTTTAACGCCGCGTTTCAGACGCAGCGTTTTTTGGGATCTACTGTCATCCCATGCAAGTGAATGGGAGCGTTTAGAGCTGGCTTTTGCAGGCTTTCATGAAAGCCTGGCAGTAGATCCCAGCGTTGCGTCTAGTCTCAAAAGCAACATGCTGCTTTCAGAGGCAGTAAACGCAAGGAAACAATAGCAGAGACCAGAACTGCTAGCCTTGAACGCTTTTCAAAAGCTTTCCAAATCTAGCTTTTAAACGCTGGCGTTTGAACGCAATGCCAAGCAAAAGCTCAGCAGACGCCCGTGTGAACCAGCCCTTAAGTCGTAGTCACCAAACCAAATTTTAACATTTCAAATTATTTGATTTCATGAGCAAAGGGACTGCATAAATTATCATATATATATATATATATATATATATATATATATATATATATATATATATATATATATATATATATATATACTGTACCGTCACAATCAGATATGTATATCTGATTTTAAAAATACAGGGACTGCTTTATTGAAGCAACACAAGTAACTATTTTTTGATTGGTTTTATTTCATTTTTGTGGACTAAGCAGAGCTATTACTGTATATATATATATATATATATATATATATATATATATATATATATATATATATATATATATATATATATATATATATATATATATATATATATATATATATATATATATATATATATATATATATTATATATATATATATATATATATATATATATATATATATTATATATATATATATATATATATATATATATATATATATATATATATATTATATATATATATAAATATATTATATATATATATAAATTATTTGACTATTATCTGAGAAATAGAACATTTTATCATATTTTCTATTTTAATTACAGTTTAAATTCATTAGGAGTTGGTGCATTTTCTCCCGACTCCAGGTACCCAAAAATTGATCAGACTCAAAATCCCTGCTGCCTACCACAGCAATAGGCCCATCGTAGTCAAGTGAATTTACAAAATTTTCCTAACTGTATGTTTTGGGGTTGTTGGAGGTAACTGAAGTGGCGCTACATTGTGTATCACATTGTGATCACTCCAGCCTAATGACACATCTGTACAGCACTCTGACCCAAACTGTCCCTTAGGGATCAAGTCTCGTTCCTGCAAGCAACAAGTGTGTGTGTGTACACGTACGCACGCACCTTTAAGAATATATATGGGCAGCACGGTGGCGTAGTGGTTAGCTCTCTCGCCTTGCAGCGCTGGGTCCCTGGTTCGAATCCCAGCCAGGGCACTATCTGCAAAGAGTTTGTATGTTCTCTCCGTGTCTGCGTGGGTTTCCTCCGGGCACTCCGGTTTCCTCCCACATTCCAAAAACATACGGATAAGTTAATTGGCTCCCCCTAAAATTGGCCCTAGACTACTGTACTTACACTACATAATATAGATATATGGCAATGGTAGGGATTAGATTGTGAGCTCCTTTGAGGGACAGTTAGTGACAAGATATATATATATATATATATATACACTGTACAGCGCTGCGTAATATGTCAGCGCTATATAAATACTAAATAATAATAATAATACATTGGTTATTTAAAAGTTCTCTGCTCTTCTTTGTTTTGAAACATGACAGGTCTGGGTTGATTTGTAAAATTGCAAAAGAAATTAACCTTTTGCTTGCTCAAACACAGATTACGGTCTACTTCTTCGAGACCTCAGATTGTTGAATAAGCCTTTACAATCGTATATAAACCTCTTCCGTGTAACATTTATTTTTGTACAGTTTTGATACTGTTCTGTACGGTGCCTGGAGAAACTTTTGAGAGCTTGCAACACAACTATGTACAGTGAGTCATTAAGGGTATTGCCTCACTCATTGCACATAAACCATTAAAACAGTCAATTCAGGACACAGCAACTCAGTCCATGCAGCTAATTAAAGTAGGATTGTAAGATGGAAATTTAACTCCCAGTGTGAAGCTGATGGCAGGTTTGTCAGGGGAAACCCAGTTCCTTATAGGGGAAAAGGAAATCCATGTAAAACCCATCCCACTCTGTAGGCCTAATTAAGTCCAGCCTACTGATGGACAGCGTTGTGGGTAATGACATCACATGCAGCTCCATTCCAATTTGCATATGCTGATATCAATGGCTTTATATCTCAGCACTCCATAACTCCTCCACGCATCAAATTTTGAGTGTAGGGAGCGAACTTCCTGAGCTACCTCTGTGCCAAATTGCAGCCCCCCCCCCCACTGGTTCACAAGATAGCTTTTGACACATCCTATCTCAGGAACCAGCTGTGTTTTACAGACATTTTCAGTGTGAAACAGGGCCGTAAGCAATCTGGATAAACTTGGGTATCTCAGGAAAAAAGCCCCCTCTAGCCCTACGTGCCAGTAGTACACATGATTCCTCTCCATGCTGCACTCTTTCTACAGGACACTGACTGGGTAAAAGGATTTGTTTTTTCCTCCTAAAACAATTTAAAAATCTCCTTACAAGTTCCTCTATAACCAGTTCAGGACCATAGGCTTACACCCCCCCCCCTAGTTCTCTCCCCCCCCTTAAATCCCATGGAGCACATTGCAGGGCTCCTTCCGCATAGAGGCAGAGCTTTGGGCAGTAGCTCTGCCTCCATGTGCGTTAGTTGGCACTGATCGCCGCCTCTCCCCACCCCTCTTCTTTCACTGAGAGGGCGGGGTGAGGCAAAGATCTGCGGGTAGATTGACGTGAATGGAGGCAGAGCTATAGCCCAAAGCTCTGCCTCCCTAGGCAGCAAAATCCATGACCAAGAAAGTGGTATATCTTTGCCCTAGGATTTGGGGGGTAAAAAACCCTTGTTCTGCCGTGGGATAGCAAACATGCAGGGGGCAAACATGCTTTACCTAAATAAAAGGTAAACACCCATTTAAGTGGCTTCAGAGTCTCTTTAAAAGCTTGCTACGGAGCCATACTATGTAGCACACAAGTGATTTTCCCCACCCCCTTTTCTGCCCACCAACAGAGCTTTCTGTTGGTGAGCTCTGATCACTGCTGTGATATTTTTTTTTTTATTATTATTCCCCTCCCACCCCCTGCCAGCCAATCAGGGCGATCCTCCCTCATAGTCATCAGCCTATAAGAGGGGATCGAAATCGGAGCCTCTCTGGGGACAGTTGAGTGACATGGCTGTCCCCAGTACAGTGCTGTCCTGAGTCAGGACTGAGTCAGCCACTTACATACTTGATATTTAACTATTTGAGGCAGAGAAAGAAAAAAAGGAACACAGCATAGTTATTTGTGTGCTAGGCACTGTACATACCCATGTCTATCATCATGTCACATGTCACCTCTGGTATTCTTTAAGCCCTGTAGTCCTGTAGCATGCATTAGGTTGCAAGCTAGTATACCAATCATCAACCTATTCAAATACTTTGTTCATACAAACCTGAAATTTGCCCAATTTTACTATTTCCATGGAATGCGAGAAACCACAGATTTTGAATATTGTGAACAGATTGTGAATTAAAGTGAACCTTAAGCCAGAAAAAAAAAAAGTTTTACTCACCTGGGTCTTCTACCAGCCCCCTGCAGCAGTCCTGTACCCTCGCAGCCACTCACTAATCCTCTGGTCCCCTGCTGCCAGCTAGTTTCGTTTTTGCCGACAGGCCCGTCAGGACTGGCCATGCGTAGCTTTTTCCGCATTCCCGACTGTAACTAGCGCTATTGCGGGCCGCAACGCGTACAAAAATACGCGTTGTTGCATATCTATGCGTGCCTAATGCGGCAATGCGTATTTTTGTATGCGTTGCGGCCCGCAATAGCGCTAGTTACAGTCGGGAATGTGGAAAAACCTACGCACGGCCGGGCCTGTCGGCAAAAATGAAACTAGCTGGCAGCGGGGGACCAGAGGATTAGTGAGTGGCTGCGAGGGCACAGGACTGCTGCAGGGGGCTGGTAGAAGCCCCATGTGAGTTTTTTTTTTTTTTTTTTTTTTCCTGGCTTAAGTGTCTCTTTAAGCTATCCTTCTACAGGGATAGTGGTAAAGTTGGCCATTTAAAACTGGTTGTGTATGCACCTTTAGGCTGGCCATATACCATGCTATCTTGATTGTTTAATCATACCACTTTAATGTATAAAGCTTATCAAAACCATCTTTTCAGAGTTCTTTTCAGGCTGTTAACCTTTAAGGCACGTACACATGCCAGACTTCTTCAAACTATGGGTTGTCAGAGCCGCCCATGGGGCGGTCGTTGGACAGTTCCACGTAAGTGCAGGCTGTCATCAGACTGAGACTTTATGCTAACTTGATTTGGTAAATATGTACAATCAAGATTGTATGGTGACCCTGTAGGTAGCCATACATCTCGCCATTTTGCATCGAGTGGCAAAGCAAACCACTTTATTGAGCGATCGACTACAACGTGGTTTAATGAAAGTAGATTCTGTTTCTATCAAAATCATGTAAATAGTCCTTTATGATCGTCCAATACCTGTTCGAGTAAATTGATCGCTTTCAATTTGATCGCCAATTTCCATCGTTCAGGCAGAATGAAACATAACTGATTTTCCCCCAGTTTCAATGAAATAATCGAATGGTCGATCATACATGCAACATTGCTACTAGATGTATGGATACCTTAACGCTCCACTCACACAATGCTAAACGGGCATTTTTTGCTCATTTTGCCGGATTGGAGCGAACGCCAAAAGAGATCAATCTTAAACCTAAGATTTTCTCACAACTGTCCTTGTAATTTGGGACGCAACCAGAACACAAAGTCCAAATCTGCACAACAATATCCTCCCTGCGGATACATCTACCAATCAGTACATTGTATGGAACACATCCACTACAGATGCAGTGTAAACGCCACCAGTGCAGCACCATGCATTGGATGAACAATCTGCTCCGGCTGACCGGCTTTCACGCGTAGTGTTCGCCAAGTCTAAGGTTAATATAGTACCCTTTTTTTTCTTTTGGAAAAGAGTGCATCAAACCAAATGTCACAAGGGTGCACACCTGTACTTCACTCACACCATAGGTACACCTGCATTTAGCAGAGATGATGATTATAAATATGACACTAATAATGAGAGCATGAAATTTAGTTGTGGGCATGTAACTGTGGGGGTGTGTGTTTTATTTTTTGTTATAGATTGTCCTAGGACTGATTAAGGGGCTACAAAAGACCAAAAGCCCTCTTACAAAAATGCTATAAATGCATCATTGCTGAGTATGCAAATTGTGCCTTTGTTGACACATCATTGCATTCCAGCAGTTCTGGACAAGGCTGTGGAGTCGGTACAGAATTCATCTGACTCTGAAGTTTATGAAACCTCAGACTCCAGGTACCCAAAATGTCTTTGACTCCTTAGTCTAATATTTACAAAAGCTATGGATTTGGTTCAAAATACTCAGACTCTTCAATTTATTGAAACCGACTCTGACTCCAGGTACCCAAAATTGCTCCGACTCCACAGCCCTGGTTCTGGAGATGTTTAGCTGTCAGACTGCAAAGAGACAGCATGCATAGTTAGCTGTGATCCATTGTGGGAGACCTTGTATGGTCACTCCAACCTGAATAATCACACATCCCTTCTGTTAAGGCAAATATGTGTGTTTTCTAGACTAGTGATGGTCAAGTAGATGCAAATAACTTCAAGTTGATGCCAATGTATGCACATTTTTAATGCAGCTTGAAAATTAACCAATCAAATCCTGCTGAGATTGGTTCATTTTCAAGCTGTATATATTTGCATAAAAATGTGCATACATTTGCATCAACTCGAAGTTATTTGCATCTATGTGACCATCACTATTGTAGACCAGACCTACTTCATCAGCTGACTCAGAATTCGATTAGAATTTATTTTGCCTCTTCCTCCATGGACCAATTCCCTTGTCAGGCTGTATTTGCTGCTAGGAATGCTAATATCTGATTCGTTTATGTACCGAAAACCTAACATCACTTGTGTCAGTAAGTTGTGATTTCAAATTGCATTTTGGTTTGCTGGTGATCTGGTAAACCTGTACAGTTAAGCCATTAATGTCAGATTTATACATCCATTGACAAAGGCTCTCCAATTCCCTAACCCCAAGTGTGTCAAGATATTCTAAATACAAACTTGCCTTTTTAAAATGTAGCGATAGTTTGCATATTCAGCAGTAATGCTTTGTGGGAGATCTTTATTGCTTACCAAGCCTCTTACACTATACTTGTGGTTCTGGGTCACTGTAAGCTTTTGGGGTCCTGTTCAGCAAGTTCATAAAATTGTAATAAAAACATGTGCAGTAGGGAATGACAGTTTGGCACTGGCCAAAGAGAATTGTTCTCACCACTCTTGCTGCTTAGCAACAGAATGGCCCTGCAGGGTCACCTGAGGGATCTAGTCCCCATCCCTGCCGGCACACATGCTTGTACATGTGTACCAAGCTTTGGTATGAAAAGCTGCAGATCATCCACTGAAGCAGTGTGACATGAAATAACCAGCAGCAACTGATCTACAAGAGTGTTTTTTTTTTTTTTTGTCAAACCACAAAGCAATGTCAGAGATTCTCCTCACAGTGGCACAGCATGGAAACTGCAAACTGAGAATTTTTTGCACCGTTTACTCAGTATTCTCTATAAAATTTCCACTCTTGTCTACTACTTCAAGCCATAGACCAGCCTTTCTCAGTCTTTTTAACCTAGAGGAACCCCTGCATTTATTTTGCAGTAGGCATGGTCTTTAAAATGTAGGTGTGACTGTTTATTTCACAACCCCTTATTACAGCGTCCCTCATACAGTCTCCTTATTCTGGTGCTCATTATTATTTTGAACCCCAATTTAGGAACCCCTGTTGAGTACTCAAGGAACCCTGGAGTTCTAGGGAACCCTGGTTGAGAGACTGCCATAGACCCTGAACAAGCATGCAGATCAGATGCTTATGACTAATCTGACAAGATGGGTTACATGCTTGTTTCAGGTGTGTGAATTAGACCCTACTGACCAACGAGATCAGCAGGAGTGCCAAGCAACTGGTATTAAAAGGCAATAAATATGGCATCTTCCATAGGTCTCACACCTCTGGTTCCTTTGAAAGAATTGTGTAGGGCTCCTGTACATAGTTGCCAAAGCATATGTTTATATAAAAGCAGAGATGACGTGTTTGTGCATGGATAACCACCCCCTTTTCTGCTTGTTGAAAACTTGGCATAATATACACACAACAGGGGCTAACATTGCACCAGAAATGACAGCGCATCCCTGTATGTGCTGCAGTACTGTTCTGCTAATCTGCACTTTAAGGACCTGTGACCTGTTGAGCACGTTTATAATTTGCCCTTTAGCAGTTTTCAGGCTGTATTTATGAAGGTGTATTTAATTTGCACATGTATTTAAACTGTGTAATAGAGTGAACAATTGCATAATGTGAAGTTACCGTAAGGTGAAGCAACATGCCAAAGCAATGCTTATTTCCAGTTATATAGGCTGCTGAATTAATATGCTACTCATACCTTTTCCTGTAAAAACTGGTCTTGGCCCCACCCCTCTAAAGCCTCTCTAGTGGCACTTTAACCCTTTTATTACCGCAAGTCATCGCATTGTATTTTATAAAACGCACACTGCAGATACAAGTTTTTTTTTTTTTGTTTTTTTTAAGTTGAAAGTCTAAAAGATCAAATTTTGTATGTTTGCAATATTTGCACATATGTAAAAATAGTCCAATCCTGCTGCGCTTATATTACACCGGAATCCAGCAAGCACATGTGGGGAGAGAAAAAAACACAGAGATAGGGACATAGGGTGTAACGTAGGAGCTGCTTTACCCTTAGTGTAACTCCACACACTACCAGAGTAAGTGAATTAGCCCCAAACGTACCAAAACTACCGCCACCTCTCTCCATGAAATGGCTGCTTACCCCCAAACTTCTTGCTAATATGCACAATCCCCGGCAGCCATTGCCATCAAAAATAAGGTCCTATAGTCAGTATAAAAGTAAACATAGTGTAATCCAATTTATTAAAACGTTAAAACCTGCTAAAATTCTGCTGACAGTGTGTTTTCTTGTTGTATAGCATATCGAAATAAGAATACTGCACCACAACTTCAGCGCGTCTGCCAGCCGGGTGTAGCGAGACCCTCACTTCCTGAGCTTCTGTGCGTGCGTCCAAGCTTCGCTTCTGTGCGGAGCTTGGACGCACGCACAGAAGCTCAGAAAGTGAGGGTCTCTCTACACCCGGCCAGGGGACGCGCTGAAGTTGTGCACAAAAAAAGTGCAAGTAACCTTCTGTTACTTGCACTATTTAACCTGTGCACCTTGATGCATGCTACGCTCGCTATTTTCAGTGTAGCGTCACGTGACAGGCAGCCTATTGGGCCAAAGTGCGGGCATCGCTTCCTTTAAAGTTATTGGACCCGAAGGGGTTCAGGGCGAGATGAGTGGGAGTGCCCCTTATTGGCTGATAAAAGCGTAAGCTACTAGCACTCGTTATTCTGACCAAAGTTAGTAACGCCTACACTGGCAATAACGCACGTAGCATGTATTAAAGCGTGCATGGTTAAATAGTGCGAGTAACAGGAGGTTACATGTGCTATTTTTCTTAGTGACTCAATCCCTAAGTTTTATTATCACGGGCAACGCGTTTCGTGGGTCAGCGCCCCCGCTTCCTCAGGCCAGTAACAGTGCCATAGTATAGAGTGCCTCGACTCCCAGAGTGGAGTTAGGTTTGTCTCCACCTGCTTCGTGTGGTGAGTTGGCCCACTGCAACCCACCTTTGTGAGTAGCCATTTTTTTCCACAAACATTCTGCTCAATTTATTTGACATGCTACACTATTTGGGCTCCCATTTTTGTCTCATGTGCTTTGTCTCCTTCAAGGGTGTCAAGACACCACACATTGCATATTCCTAGATCTGGTCATTCTCTGCCCTATTGGGCAGAAATCTCCTGTCCGTAGATTCTCTGTGGTGTTGAGGTAGCCATACACTGGTCGATTTGCCATCAGATCGACCAACAGATCCCTCTCTGATCGAATCTGATCAGAGAGGGATCGTATGGCTGCCTTTACTGCAAACCGATTGTGAATCGATTTCAGCATGAAATCGATTCACCATCTGTGAAGCTGAATCTACCCCCCCCCCCCCCCCCCCTATACATTACCTGCTCCGCTGGCGCGAGTCCCCCGGTCTCCGCTGTCTTCTTCTCCGCGCTGGGCTCCGAGTCCGGCTGGCATCACTGAACTTCCTGTCCGGGGAACGATAGAGGGCGCTCTGTTTAAACTTCCTGCCGGGAGAGGAAGTTCAGTGAAGCCAGCCGGACTGAGAAGACAGCGGTTACAGGTAATGCAGCTAGCGTCGGTCGTCGGCCTTCTAACCCCGCTATCGACGCACTCCGGACCCGCAGGCGATCGAGCAAAATCTTCCGCATGGAGGAATCAACGGGAACAATTGCTTTCGGAAGGAAATCGATCGTTCTGTCAGCGTTTGCGCAACTATTTCACAGCAGATTCGATCACAGTGATCGAATCTGCTGTATATCGGCGGGACAATCGTTATGGGCCCTTTAAGAAAGTTTTGGCCGATTGTGGCTTTTTTCCCTACAAGCCAAGGATGGCACCATTTGTAAGTGGCTTTCTTTAGTGCTAACCTGAAACGTATCATTCCTACAAATTGCTTGTTTTTGTTTTGGACCAGGGATAACATTTTCAGGTGCTCCTTGTGCCCTTTGTGCGTGGGACGGGGGCTTTAACATCTTGCTGTAGAAATATTAAATTACAGGCTTTTTCTTACTGGTTGCAGTCAAGATTTTTTGTTTGCTAACTGTTCAGTCCTTCCCACATAGTAGTAGTTTTGTACTTGCTGTACATTTTTATTAATGATTGTAAGTCAGGGAAGTCTTTAAGGTAATGAAACAGCTACAAGTGTGTGGAGGTGGTTGGCCGAGTATGTCTAGACAGGCGCGGGGGAGTGCAGCAACACATTTCAGCATACCTTCGCCATGTCTGATGGGGAGGAAGGAAAGACCTTTCTGCTTTTATGAATTTAACTGCTTCATGGTCGCAAGAGTTGACTCATACACTTCCTTTATGAGCAGATAGGTGGTCTAGCATTTCTCAATATGAATAGTTGTACCCATCTGTGAAAAATTGTGCTCGCCACGTATCCTATATTATGGTTACCGTCACCTTGCCCCAACACGTTTGTTTTATTTGGACTCTAATCCATCCAATTAACTAAAAATTATTATTCGAGGTAGTGTATGTGTGCCTGTGCATATGCATTTTAAAACTTAAAGGACCACTGTCACGAAAATCTTGACATTTAAAAGATACAGATTAGAAGTACATTTGTTCCAGAGTAAAGCCCCTGCAACTAACTGTCCCTAATGCTTATATAGATCATCCAGAACCTTAACGCAAACCTGAAGTAGAAATCTTCTAAGGAAAGTAGTGTTTCTGTACCGTGTACTGTGCAGCTTGCCAACATTTCCTTCAGTTAAATGATCTACCAACAGAGTCCACACCACAACTTATCAGGTATATAATAAATCATAACTATTTTTCATTTGGGAATGATATGCAGCTACAGACAATGGGCAGTGCTATGGGAAGTAGAATGTTGCCCCAGTATGCTAATTTGTTTATGACCAGATTGGATGAAAACTTCCTTTTAACTTGTGGAAGTAAACCATGGGCTTACTTCAGATTTATAGATATCCTATTAATCTGGACAGCATCACAGGAAGAATTAATCAAATTCCACAAAAACTTCTCAGAACCACAAGAACATAAAGTTAACTCAACTTTTCATCCTCCCATGTCAGTTTCCTGGATACCACAATTTATATACAAGATAGATTTTTACAAACCTCCATCTACCGTAAACCAACTGACCACCATATTTACCTCAAGTGGAATAGTTTCCACCCGGAACACACCAAAAATCTATTGTTTACAGCCAGGCTCTGAGGTATAATCGAATATGTTCTAATTCAGAGGACAGAGACAGACAACTTATGTCTCTATGTAATATATTCATAGATCAGGGATATCATCCACAAATCGTTGACTATCAAATACACAGAGCAACTTTAAAATCTAGAGAGGAACTATTGAAGTACACCCCAAAGATTGAAAACTGAGTCCCAATGGTGGTCACCTACAATCCAAGATTAAAGATGCTGAGGAAGATATCAAAAGCCCTGCAACAGATACTCCACAAAGACAAGCGCCTGAAGGCAGTTTTCCTGATTTACCACTGCTTGCTTTCAGACAACCTCCCAATTTGAGACAAATGATTATCAGAAGTGCATTGTCTACACCAGAAACCCCAGGCACATTACCCTGCAATAACCCAAGGTGTGAGACCTGCCCTTATGCACAAGCCAAATACAAATACCAAACTCACAGAAATATCAAATACCAGACCAATTTTCCTGTGAGTCATCCAATGTTGTATACATGATATGCTGCATGAAATGCCCCTCAAATGGAATCTATATAGGAGAAACAGGACAAAAACGGTGCACAAGAATGAACCATCACCGCTTTAAAATTAATGTGTAAAATGGACACACTGGTTGGCCAACACTTCTGTGAACCAGGACACAGCATGCAAGATCTTAAAGTACTTATTTTTAACCTCCTTGGCGGTAACTCCGTGTATGACACTGGGTAAGCCGCCGGAGGGTGCTGCTCAGGCCCTGTTGGGCCGATTTACATAATTGTTTGTTTATTTTTTTTTTTTGCTACACGCAGCTTGCACTTTTCTAGCTGCGTGTGCATAACGATCACCGCCGCTACCCGTCGACCCCCACCCCCCCCCACCCAGACCCTTTTCGCTGGCTGGCCAATCAGTTCCAGGCAGCGCTGAGGGGTGGATCGGAGCACCCGCTGACGTCACGACGTCTGTGACGTCATCGCGATTGTCGCCATGGCGACGGAAGCCCATACAGGGAATCCCGTTAAGAACGGGATTCCCTGCAGGGTAAAAGCGCCGGCGGCGATTGGAGGGGTGGGAGGGATAGTGAAGGGAGGGAGGAAGCATGTAGCTAGCGCTAGGCTAGCTACATGCTTTATTAAAAATAAATTTTAAAAAAAAGTGCTGTGCTGCCCCCTGGTGGATTTATTGTATAGCCAGGGAGGTTAAGGGCCACTTCAAAAATGAACAAGCAAGAAAAATTTCTGAGTACAAATGTATGAAGATGTTTAAGACATTAACAGAGGGTTTAAATTGTGGAATGGGATTCATGACTCCTTATGTAACATGATTGACTTGGCTTCATGATCTTCAGAAACCTGCTAGATTTCATGTGTACTTGAGCTCACTGGCTCCAGCCTGCTGATCACCTGACATCTAACTGCTAAACCGTAACCAGCACAACTGCCATCTTTGTGTTTACTATTTACCTGCATCAGTGTTTTACTTCAGCTTACATCTGGAAATATGCCTGAAGAAGGGGACTAGATCCCAGAAAGCTTGCATTATTTAATTTTATCAGTTAGCCATTAAAAGGTATTACTTTTACAAGACTTTGTTTTGAAAGGGATGACAAGTCTGATAAATATTTAAGTATGCAATTGAGGCAGCAGTCTAATTCATCTCCAGCCTCTACTGAACAGTAAACTGATGCCAAAACCCTTTTATACGGCTGAGAAAATAGTCTCCTAAGACTGGGCTGTAAAGTACAGACAACTGTTCATCCTGTTTTGCAGCTGAACGAAGCAAAATTTACATCACACTGACATGGCTGCTGATTAAATGAAAATGATGTCCTTAAAACTTTACTAGTCTAGTACGTGTGTGTATATATGTATGTGTATGTATATATATGTATATAGTGTGTGTGTAGATAGATAGATAGATAGAGATATCTATCTTATATAGCTTATATTATATTTTTTTATTTTTGTCAGTTTGGGTTTGCTTAAACCTCAAACTTTCATTCCTTTTAACAGCGCCACAGAATATGTTGCGGCTTTTTTCTAAATCAATAATTATTCCTGCTGTTCCTTCAGCTACCACATAGGAAAATGACAACTATTGAATTTTGACATTCATTACCCTGCTATCTTGAGTGTCTGGAGAACACCCCAAGTGTATGGCCTTTTATTTACTAGTCAGGAGAATTTGTCTATACTATTTAACTACACAGCCCAATCCTTTGTTTATGAACACTTACAATTAAAAAAAAAAAAGTGAAAGACAAATTCTGTGTAGGATTGGTACCATATGTTCTCGTGTATCTCATCATTGCACGTTGCGTCAGGGACTCTGTAAGGCTGATCTTTAGCCATAATGTATTTGTTTTTTTTCATTTAAGCATCACAATTATTGTTGCAGTCTTTCAAAGCAAGCACAGGCTACACTATTTTTATTTAGAGGTTTTCATATAAAAATCAAATCTAATGAACTATTCAAGTAGGGCATTTATCAATATTCCAATCAAAATATCGATTCAATATTGATTTGGAGACAGATTCTTTGCATACATGTAAAGAAGATGCCGGGAAATTTGGGCGCAGGATGAAGCCGAAAAACTGCTCACCCTGCTATGCCAAATTTACCTGACTCTGATTCTGTACCCTGTCGGCGCTGGCCAGAGTGAGGGGAGGAGTGCCACTCACATTGCTCTATCTGAAGAGGAAAGTGTTTGCTGACTCGGATGATCAGACTGGTAATAGAAGAATAATCTTTATAATTTGCTCTCCACTAGCACAGCCAGTGTTGCTGGCACTGTACTGCACACGTGAGTGATTATGAAGACCCATCAGGTATACAAGCAAGTCCCTGCATGCACAATAGTGCATCAAATCTAATGGGAGATAAAGAGTGATCGGCTCCAGAAAGCAATTCACCAAATGTTTGGGGTAACAGGTGTAGTAGCTGTGCCTCCAGCCAAAAGATTCAGTCGATGTAGTAGTGAAGAGGACAAGAATCCTGTTACCAATCATGGTAACCTGGTGGTGCCCGGATTCTTGTCCTCTACACTCCTACAAGCAGTGCATCAGCTGGGCTAGTAGTTGATTGGACGTACAGTAAAACCCCATGCTCGACTGTATACAGCTGTCAGTGGAGAACTCGAAGACCTTACAAAATAAACGAAGTACAACTACATTAGTTGCTGTGAGCACCACATAGAAACATAGCTTGTGTATATAGTTGTGTGTAGGTTTCTTTAACTTGGTCTGCTTGTGGGACAATAATCCCTCAATTTGAAATGCAGATACATTCATATTTTCAATTGGTTACTAATCATGTAAGGACTTGCTTGCAGTGGATTCTCTCTGACTTTGGGAGGTGGAGTAGTGTTGCAGTACTTCATCTGTTTAATTAATAAAGCAATGGCTCAGAAGCCACAGCAGAAATAAGATGACACTTGTTCTTCAGCAGTGGAGGAGAGTTATGCAGCCGGAGGTCCTATGGGGTAAAATACTTCAGAGCACCAGACTTGAGGGGGCTGCTGGTAGATAAAGGGGAACCTAAAGGTAGCCATACACTGGCTCGATTCCCGGCCGTTTCGACAGCAGATTCGATCCTGGGATCGAATCTGCTGCCAATCGTTCGCGGTAAACGCAGCCGCCGATCCGATTCCCTCCCGAAATTGGATCGGTCCGTCGATCGCGCCGTGCGGGAAATTACCCTCGATCGCCCGCGGGTAAAGTGCGCGTCGCTAGCGGCGGCCGATCCGATCAGGTATACATTACCTGAGGCTGGCTCCCGGGCGTCTTCTCCGTGCTGCACGGCTCTGTTCCGGCTCCATCCATCCCGGCGCTTCCTGTGTCACTGCAGTGACCAGGAAGTTCTAATAGAGGGCGCTTTATTTGAACTTCCTGGTCACGGAGTAACACAGGAAGCGCCGTAATGGATCCGGAACAGAGCCGTGCAATGCGGAGAAGATGCCCGGGAGCCAGCGTCAGGTAATGTATACGGGGGGGGGGACAGGCGGCAGGAGCAGCTCAGCAGATGGTGAATCGGTTTCAGGCTGAAATCGATTCACAATCTGTTTGCAGTAAAGGCAGCCATACGATCCCTCTCTGATCAGATTCGATCAGATAGAGATCTGTCAGCTGGTCGATCTAATGGCACATCGACCAGTGTATGGCTACCTTAAGACTGGGCCCCTGCAATAAAATATACATACCTGGGGCCTCCTCCAGCCCCCTCTGGCCTGATCGCTCCCACGGCATCCCCTTAACCCTCTGTTCGCCCGCAATTGTCCCTGGAAAGTCCTCTGGTCCGGGGCCAACTATGCATGTGCGGCCCAGCTGTGTACATGCTTCCGCCACATTCACGTCGCCTGGAGCATTTTGCGTCTGCACAGTACTACTGCGCAGGAGCCAAACCCTCCAGGTGGTGGGAGCGAGATGGGGGCGTGCCTGGCCGGGACTGTACATGCGTCGACTGGCCCCGACTGATGGATTTTTCTGGAGCCAGTATGGGGCGAAGGGGGGGGGGGGTGAGATTGCAGCTTCTTAAGGGGCCCATACACCTAACTATTTTTCCTACTGATATACAGCAATTCGATCACTGTGATCAAATCTGCTGTGAAATCTTGCGTAAACACTGACAGAACGATCGATTTCCGTCCAAAATCAATCGTTCCCGTCGATCCGTCCATGCGGAAGATTTTGCTAGATCGCCGGCGGGTCGGGAGTGCGTCGATAGCGGCGTTCAAATGACCGACGCTAGCTGCAATACATTACTTGCTCCGCCGGCGCGTGTCCCCGCTCTCTCCGCTGTCTTCTTCTCCGCGCTGGGCTCAGTCCGGCTGGCTTCACTGAACTTCCTGTCCCGGCAGGAAGTTTAAACAGTAGAGCCAGGGCTGTGGAGTCGGAGTCGGGGCAATTTTGGGCACTCTGAGTTGGAGTCGTTGATTTCATAAAATGAGTCGGAATCGGATGACTTTTGTACAAAATCCACAGCCCTGTTGAGTATTAGACTAAGGAGTCTGAGTCGAGAAGTCGGCGTCTGAGCCATTGTGGGTCTGAGTTGGAGTCGTGGTTTCAGAAATGGAGTCGGAAGATTTTTGTACCGACTCCACAGCCCTGAGTAGAGCGCCCTCTACTGTTCCCCAGACAGGAAGTTCAGTGAAGCCAGCGGAGCAGGTAATGTATGGCTGCGGGGGGGGGGGTGTCAGCTCGGGCGGCAGCTTCAGATTGTGAATCGATTTCATACTGAAATCGATTCACAATCGATTTGCAGTAAAGGCAGCAATACAATCCCTCTCTGATCAGATTCGATCTATCTGTTGGTCGATCTGATGGCAACTGGACCAGTCTATTGCTACCTATAGCTACGCCACTGATTTTATTGCAGGGCTCCTATCTCAAGTACACTTTAAGTAATTAACCCTCTTGTGGGATGCGGGTTCTTGGATTTACTGTAGTGAAGGGCAGAATCTATACAGAGCTAGTAACGAGCTTCAGAGCCTTCCTGATGTCCTGTCTACTCATCTTTCAGAAGGAACAGTATTGAATCCTGGCTGTGAGCCAGTGAGCACAATGACAAATAAAGGTGTAACATAGCATGGATACTGGTTTCGTAAGGAGCACGTATACAACAGAGATAAGCACTGTTATAATGCAGTGATTACACACTGCAGTAGTGATTTGTAGAACAAGTATGAGGAAACCACTTTAACAAAAGATGGCTCTGGGAAACTATAATCATTTTGTCATTTCCGGCGCTGAAGCATTATACTTTTTTTTTTTTTTTTTTTTTTCCCCTTTGACATTTTAACTGTTGAATTGAAAATGTTTTATCTTTCATGTTAATATATCTGTTCATGGGTATCCGACTCCTAGAAAGTTTTTACTGTGAGCCTATGGGAAGGAAGGAAACTATGAGAAAACTGCTCTTAAAATAGCATGGGAAAGCGCAACTAAAGCAAGAAGCTGCCATATTTATTCCCTTTTAAGCAATACTAGTTGCCTGGCTATTCTGCGGATCTCATGCCTTTAATACTTTTAGCCATTGACCCTGAACAAGCATAAGCAGATCAGGTGTTTCTGACTTTAGATTAGCTGCATGCTTGTTTCTGGTGTGATTCAGACACTACTGCAGCTAAATGGATCAGCAGGACTGCCAGGCAATTGGTATTGTTTAAAACGAAATAAATATGGCAGCTTCCATATTCTCCTGATTTCAGTTGTCCTTTAAAGTGTAACTAGCATAAAATCAAAAATAAATTTTATCTGGTAAACCAGAAATGAGTATGGTAACCAGGCAATCCAAAAGTTAAAAATCACTTTTCTTGGTAATAAATTTTCATTCCCCAGTTTACCTGACTCTTATTTGGTACACCAAATTTGGTATACAAAAAGGAAGTTGCAGGGGATGCTGGGATGTCCTCTTTTTTTTTTTTTTTTTTTTTTTTTTTTTTTTTTCTTTGCTACTTCTCCTCAGAGGTAACTAATGCAGCCTGATTGGCTGAAGTCTCTTACCCTCCTGTTTTCCTCTCCCACACCTCTGTTTCTCTCTGGCCAATATTTCTCATGCTGAGACAACGCACTTTCTTTAGTGAAGGGCAGACAATGCATACACAATCAGGCAGAGGAGAGTAAGGGAGGAAATGACATCAGGATTGGCTTCAAAATGGCCACAGTTAAAATGGGAAATGCTAAGAGGGATTTTTTTTTTTTTTTTACTATAGAAAAAGCACTAAAATCAAAACGTAGACCGTGCAATACATATGTTATTTAAGTAGAGCAGGTATTTATCTACTTATATATGTGTTGTTTTTTTTTCTGAGATAGTATGGCTGACAGCTCCTCTTTAAAACACCCCTCTATGGTCCATAGCTGAGCACCAAGTGATATATAGCCATGCCTACTTTTTTGTTTATCAGCGCTACCTCTCCCTCCGGCCACCTGGTGGTGCTGTTGAGTAGGAACTGGGTGGCTTCTCAATTGTGTTCGGCGTAGAGGCCATCTCTCTACTGCCCAGTAGATCCAGAAGCCAGGACAGAGCGGTGGCAAGTAAAGAGGGGGAGACATGGCTTTTCAGATTATACTGCCCCCCGTACCTACCAGAAAGCAGGGCTGTCGAGTTGGAGTCGGGGCAGTTTTGGGCCCCAGGAGTTGGAGTCGTTGATTTCATAAGCTGAGGAGTCAGGAGTCTGAGTCGGATGATTTTTGTACAAAATCCACAGTCCTGTTAAGTATTAGACTAAGGAGTGGGAGTCTGAGCTATATTGGGTACCCGGAGTCGTGGTTTCATAAACTGAGGAGTCTGAGTTGGAGTCGGAAGATTTTTGTACCGACTCCACAGCCCTGCCAGAAAGTGTGGATGTGAGAAGGTACCAGGGGTCTGTAGGGTTGGAACCTCTTATTTGAAAAGTCTTTGTTACCAGTAGCAAACAGTTAACTCTGAATCCAGCAAGACTCTACTTGGACGTACAGAGTGTTTCTGTCCATTGTAGTTTTTATTTACTCAAAGTTGCCAATAAAATACCAGTGAATGTTCCCCCATTCCTTGTTTGTTTTTTGTTTTTTTGTATGTTCATACAGTAACATTTTCCCCTTCTTTCCCTTTCTCAAGGTTTTTGGATTCCAAACATAAAAACCATTACAAGATCTACAATCTGTAAGTATATATTTAATACTCTGTTTTTAGAACACCACGCTTGAAATAAATCTTTTTGCGAAAGGGCTGTTTGCTTTAAATTTCTGTAGAGCAAGTAGAAGGGTATTGTTTTACAGACTTGCATGCCCAAAACAATTAGTTGGAGGAGCCTAATGGAGAGTTCAATGTGGTCGGCTATGTTGGTAGAGTGATGAGGTTAAATGGAATTTTGGCAAGCATTCATGTTACTTGATCTACTTTTAAATGGCTTTGGAAAGAAGCCCACGTCATGGTCTGTGACCATGTGCAGAATGGTAATAGAATGTATGGACAATGTAATAGACGTGTGGACGTTTGGGAGAAACTCCTGGAAATCACACAGGTGGATGTCCCTTGTCTCTGTTCTTAGCTCCAGTCTCGGTTTTCCTTATTATATAACCTCACACGAATTATATGGTTCAGTACTTGATTAAGAGTAAGTGTGCATTGCAATTCTGTTGAAATACATATGATGTTAAGTCCTTTAAAATGAATTGTAGCATAGATTTTCTCTAGTTTGTACAGGAAGTGAAGTGGGGGTAGTTCATTCTTTGCAATATGTTCAAGAAACATGGTACGCTTCAGATTTAGTGGTTCTAATCCAGGTGGATTTGAGTTAAATCAAACTGATTTAAATCACTAGTCAAATGCTTGATTTAAATAAGTTTTCGACATAAAGACTAATAAAAAAAATCTAATATGAAAAGTTGTTGTTCTAAAAAAAATCTTTTTGTTATCCCTAGTACTGCTGGTCTGCTTACCCCTCCCTCATCACACTTATGCTTGGTACACAACATACAATTGTTCTGGCAGATTTATTTTCAACATGTCTGATGTAAATTTTGTTCGATTTTTGATTTTCTAATTTTTCGATCAATTTTCATAGAAGTGAACGGAAATCAATCCGAAAATCAATCAAAATTCAGATCGGACATGTTGGAAATCGATCTGGCAGGTTAATCTGCCAGAAAATTGTATGGTGTGTACCTAGCATTAGTTTCACTTTCTTCCTGTGCAGATCTTTTCCACTCTAAACAATCAGAAAAATATTGTTTCTATTCTATTCACTGAACTTCTTGAAACTTGGCACTGAGGGGGTTGATTCTGTATTCATAGGTTTGTAGAACATTAGGATTAAGGTCTTCTCAACTCTGTTCATGTTTATTACATTTCTGCTGCTGCGAAGAGGCATGTGATCTCTACTGAGTCAAATTCAGTTTTGACAACTGCAAAAGTAAACCAAGCATCTGTGATAATACCTTGCAGGTATAGAAACTGCCCAATAATCTTACATAAACCTCTGGAAGGGCATGACATTGTGAAAGTATTAATGGAATTTATTTACTAGAAAATTAAACATCCATACAGCCTTATTCTACAGAATTAAACCATCTTTATTTCATGATGGAATAACCTTTGGTTGGTATTGGTTGTATATTTTCCTAAAAAAAAAAAAGAAAATTTAATCAAATATCTGATTTAAATCAAATCTGATTTAAAAAAAACAAACCTTTTTTAATTGATTTTTATCCACCTTGGTTCTACTTAAGCATAATGACTATTGTAAATGAATGAATCTTAAAGTAAACCAGAGACTTTGTTAATGAGAGAATTAATACTTACCCGAGTTTTCCTCCCGCCCCATAAACACGTGAGTCCCACGCCGTCCGCCCGCGGTCTGCCGTTCAGCTGCAATTAGCCCCGGTAACTTGCTCAGTCACGTCAGTCTGGGTTTATTTGCGCAAGCATGGGAGGTCCGCACATGCGCAGAAGACCCAGACTGGACCTGACTGAGTCCTTTACTGAGGCTGATCAGCAGACCACGGGAAGACGGCGTGGGACTCGCAAGTGTTTATGGGGCGGGAGGAAGCCTTGGGTAAGTATCAATTCTTTCATTTATGAAGTCTCTGGTACACTTTAAAGCATACCTGAAGCTAGCATATGGAGCCGGCCATATTTATTTCCTTCTAAACAAAACCATTCGCCTTGAATCCTGCTGATCTCTCGAGCATCAGAAGTGTCTGGATAAGCCACATGCTTGTTTCAGGTGTGTGTGTGATTGTCCATATCTTGATGCCCCAGGAGCTAGACTTTACATTATTGGGGCACAATCACACCAGAAGCACTAGGGATGTTCAATGAGATGCAAATCTTTTCTCCTTTCATGTCTTGTAAATGTTATGCAGCTAAAACTAGGACAGGAAGTTATTCTGATTGGCCCAATGTCATGCTAGATATCACTTACATGCAAATAATTTCTTCTTGCAATTCAAAATTGCATTTCATTGATCATCCCTATTGATGGGCATTCTGATTTGCTTTATTAAAGGACATCCTGAAGTGAGGGATATGGAGGCTGCCATATTAATCTCCTTTTAAACAATGCACATTACCTGCCTATCCTGCTGATTCTCTGCCTCTAAGGCTACATACACCCTTGAGATAAGTCTTTGGAAAATGAAAGATCACAGACCAATTTTACCCCCTTCCTTGTAGTATGAGAGCCATACCTACAGTCTGTTCTATGGAGCTGAACTCCCCATCAGATAAAAATCTTTGCAAGATGCTGCACACAAAGATGCTGTACACATGCAACAGACCAGAATCTGCAAAAGATCAGTTCCTGCAAAAGATCAGTTCCTGCAAAAGATCAGTTCCTGCAAAAGATCAGTTCCTGCAAAATGCAAATAGCTGGTCGTCAAGAGGTTAAACAAGGTGTGTATGAGGATTTGCAGATATCCAAGACTATGAATGCATTTTGCAGGAACGGATCTTTTGCAGGAACAGATCTTTTGCTTACTCATCTGTTGAATGTGTATAGCACCTTTGTGTCCAGCATCTTGCAAAGGTTTTTATCTGATGGGGAGTTCACCTCAAAAGAATAGACCAGGGCTGCCCAATAAGTCGATCGTAGATCGCGACTGCCTTCAGAGTAGATCTTGGCTGGCCGCGGCTGTCAGATTTTGCTGCCATCGCAGCATCAGTAAGGAGAGGGGAGGCGTGGCTGAAATGAAACGTAAAGAGCAGCAAATGAGGAGACAGCATCTCCTCCCCTCCAGTCTGCGAGACAGCGCCTCCTCCCCTCTAGGCTGCCTGTGATGAGACGTGTGCAGAGTCTCCTCCCCGCCAGGCTTCCTGTGAGGCTGTGAGATTTTCAGCGTGTCTCTTCCCCTCCCCCCCCCCCCCTCCACACTTCTCCTACCCTCAGGCAGAGAAAAGTGCACAGTGTGGCCAAATAGCTTCAGACAGTTCTGAAGCTGACTGCTGTGTTTGAAGGTAGTAAAAGGATTGTGTGCTGGGATGGGGGATTCTGCAGTTACTTAGTTTGGGGGCAGAAGAGTTCTGTGACTGCAAACTATGCTGGAAGTGTGTGTGTGTGTGTGTGTGTGTGTGTGTGTGTGTGTGTGTGTGTGTGTGTGTGTGTGTGTTAGATCTCCGGGGCTTGGAAATTTTTAAAGTAGCTTGCAAACCGAAAAAGTGTGGGCACCCCTGGAATAGACTCTGTAGAGTGTGGCTCTCGTACTACATGTAATGGGGTAAAATTGGTCTGTGATCTTGCCTTTTCCAAAGACTTTTATCTCAAGTGTGTATTTAGCCTAATACTTTTAGCCATAGACCCTGAACAAGCATATGAAGATCAGATGTTTTTGACATCATACGTGACAAGATTAGCTGCATGCTTATTTCTGGTGTGCGATTCAATTACTACTGCATGTTTGCTTCAGGTGTGCAATTTAGACCCTACTGACCAGAAAGATCAGCAGAACTGCCAGACAACTGGTATTGTTTAGCCACGGATAGATCGCAGCCCTGTATAAAGAAAAAAAAATATTTTTCCTTCTAACAGCCTGCTAGCCACGATCGCGGGCTAGCAAGCTATTTACAGAGCGGAGCTCCATAACTATAGCGGGGATATGCACACAATCCCCGCTAATCTCCACCCCAGAACTTGACACCAATCGGCTTTAGGCGGTCCTGGGGGAGCCGCCAATCGGCGTTAGGCGGTCATAGGGTGGTTAAAATGAAATAAATATGGCAGCCTCATAGGTCTCTCACCTCTGGTTAAGTTGCTGTCGTGTGTTTTTTAAAGGGACTCCGAGCTCAAAATAAAAACGAAATTGGTACTCACCTGGGGCTTTCTGCAGCCCAGTGTAGGTCGGGAGGTCCCACGGCATCAATCTGGCTCTTCTCCCAGGGCCTGGCCAGAAATGGCTCCCCGGCGACACTGGGCCCGAGAGTTGGGTTCCTTCATGAAACGTCACGTTTGTCGTCAACACGCCGGCCGCCTCACATCATCACGGCGGCCAGCGTGACAGTACTGCGATTTAGTTTCAAAGACTTTTATTGGGCACTAAAGTGCCAAAGTAGCAAAAAAGGAACATTACAACAAGGTATAGTAAATCAGTGTTAGCCCAACGTGGGCAACAGTGATCGTATGTTACACAAGATATAAAATTACAATTACGTTCCAGAGAATTCAGTTATAGGGAACAGGAAAAAGAAAAAAAGGTGGTATAACAAAAACATAGAACTAACATAACATAGTAAACATGACACCGTCAGCTCTAGGGTGTAGGTGGTTGTAACAAGGGATCTGCACAAATTGTGTATGGTGTAGGAGACAATAGACATCCATTAGTTGACCCTTCGTGTGCGGATACGGTGGTCGGTTGGTATTTTGCTTGGCGTACACAAGGTTAATTGGGGGGCGTTGCAAGGCCCAGTTGCACCTGGGCTCCTTTAGAGAGTTTGTTGGTAGACCAAGGATCCCAGATTTTTTGAAATTGGGGTATTCTGTCATTAATTATGGCATTGATGCGTTCACAGGTCATTATGGAGTTTATATTACTGACTACTTGAAGGTAAGAGAGATGTGGTGAGAGCCAGTTGGCGGCAATATGTGTTTTAGCAGCACATGCGACAAATTGCACAAGTTTGTGTTGGGCGTAAAGCATTGTCTTTGGCTTATGTCCTAGGAGGAATATTTTAGGGTCTAAAGTGATAGGTTTTGGAATTATATTGTTAAGATGGCGCAGTCTTCCCCAGAGGCGAGATACCCTGGGACAGGAGAACCAGGTGTGATATAGTGTGCCCGGGACCTTGCAACCCCTAAAACAAAGTGGGCTTTTCGTAGGATCTATGTGGTGGAGCCTATGAAGGACTAGATATGTGCGGTGTAATAGTCGTAGGGATACCTCCATGTGTGTTGTTTGCAAACTACCCCTAGATAGGGTTTCCAGGCACTGAGTCCACTCCTCATCTTTGAAATGTGAACGGAGATCATTTTCCCACTTTTTGGTATTGATTTACATAATTCGTTGGGGGAGAATTGAGAATCCAGTACTGCGATTTAATCACGCATGCGCCGCACTTACATGCTGTCCGCCGTGATGACGCGAGGCGGCCGGCTTGGTGGCGACAGACGTGACATTTCAGGAAGGAGCCCGACACTCGGGCCCAGTGCCGCCGGGGAGCCGTTTCTGGCCAGGCCCTGGGAGAAAAGCCAGATGGACGCAGTTGGACCTCCCAACCTACACTGGGCTGCAGAAAGCACCAGGTGAATACCGATTTCTTTTTTATTTTGAACTCGAAGTCCCTTTAAAGTGGACCTGCACTCTTGAGCAAGACAGAAGGAAAACATAGAGAATTGCACCC
>NW_027152571.1:0-64156 GCF_040937935.1 Hyperolius riggenbachi
GGATTTCACTGAAGCTGTAACTTTCATCCCAGAACATAGTTTAGGGGCCATTACCTCTTCAACTATAGTCATTTTTCTTTCGATTGCAAACGTAACCAGTTTTTCAATGGTGTAATGGTTTAACATAGAAAACTTACCGTTGGCTCTCGATTCTAATCTATCACTCCGATTTGCAAACGGATTTCACTGAAGCTGTAACTTTCATCCCAGAACATAGTTTAGGGGCCATTACCTCTTCAACTATAGTCATTTTTCTTTCGATTGCAAACGTAACCAGTTTTTCAATGGTGTAATGGTTTAACATAGAAAACTTACCGTTGGCTCTCGATTCTAATCTATCACTCCGATTTGCAAACGGATTTCACTGAAGCTGTAACTTTCATCCCAGAACATAGTTTAGGGGCCATTACCTCTTCAACTATAGTCATTTTTCTTTCGATTGCAAACGTAACCAGTTTTTCAATGGTGTAATGGTTTAACATAGAAAACTTACCGTTGGCTCTCGATTCTAATCTATCACTCCGATTTGCAAACGGATTTCACTGAAGCTGTAACTTTCATCCCAGAACATAGTTTAGGGGCCATTACCTCTTCAACTATAGTCATTTTTCTTTCGATTGCAAACGTAACCAGTTTTTCAATGGTGTAATGGTTTAACATAGAAAACTTACCGTTGGCTCTCGATTCTAATCTATCACTCCGATTTGCAAACGGATTTCACTGAAGCTGTAACTTTCATCCCAGAACATAGTTTAGGGGCCATTACCTCTTCAACTATAGTCATTTTTCTTTCGATTGCAAACGTAACCAGTTTTTCAATGGTGTAATGGTTTAACATAGAAAACTTACCGTTGGCTCTCGATTCTAATCTATCACTCCGATTTGCAAACGGATTTCACTGAAGCTGTAACTTTCATCCCAGAACATAGTTTAGGGGCCATTACCTCTTCAACTATAGTCATTTTTCTTTCGATTGCAAACGTAACCAGTTTTTCAATGGTGTAATGGTTTAACATAGAAAACTTACCGTTGGCTCTCGATTCTAATCTATCACTCCGATTTGCAAACGGATTTCACTGAAGCTGTAACTTTCATCCCAGAACATAGTTTAGGGGCCATTACCTCTTCAACTATAGTCATTTTTCTTTCGATTGCAAACGTAACCAGTTTTTCAATGGTGTAATGGTTTAACATAGAAAACTTACCGTTGGCTCTCGATTCTAATCTATCACTCCGATTTGCAAACGGATTTCACTGAAGCTGTAACTTTCATCCCAGAACATAGTTTAGGGGCCATTACCTCTTCAACTATAGTCATTTTTCTTTCGATTGCAAACGTAACCAGTTTTTCAATGGTGTAATGGTTTAACATAGAAAACTTACCGTTGGCTCTCGATTCTAATCTATCACTCCGATTTGCAAACGGATTTCACTGAAGCTGTAACTTTCATCCCAGAACATAGTTTAGGGGCCATTACCTCTTCAACTATAGTCATTTTTCTTTCGATTGCAAACGTAACCAGTTTTTCAATGGTGTAATGGTTTAACATAGAAAACTTACCGTTGGCTCTCGATTCTAATCTATCACTCCGATTTGCAAACGGATTTCACTGAAGCTGTAACTTTCATCCCAGAACATAGTTTAGGGGCCATTACCTCTTCAACTATAGTCATTTTTCTTTCGATTGCAAACGTAACCAGTTTTTCAATGGTGTAATGGTTTAACATAGAAAACTTACCGTTGGCTCTCGATTCTAATCTATCACTCCGATTTGCAAACGGATTTCACTGAAGCTGTAACTTTCATCCCAGAACATAGTTTAGGGGCCATTACCTCTTCAACTATAGTCATTTTTCTTTCGATTGCAAACGTAACCAGTTTTTCAATGGTGTAATGGTTTAACATAGAAAACTTACCGTTGGCTCTCGATTCTAATCTATCACTCCGATTTGCAAACGGATTTCACTGAAGCTGTAACTTTCATCCCAGAACATAGTTTAGGGGCCATTACCTCTTCAACTATAGTCATTTTTCTTTCGATTGCAAACGTAACCAGTTTTTCAATGGTGTAATGGTTTAACATAGAAAACTTACCGTTGGCTCTCGATTCTAATCTATCACTCCGATTTGCAAACGGATTTCACTGAAGCTGTAACTTTCATCCCAGAACATAGTTTAGGGGCCATTACCTCTTCAACTATAGTCATTTTTCTTTCGATTGCAAACGTAACCAATTTTTCAATGGTGTAATGGTTTAACATAGAAAGGGGCGTGGTCTGGACGCGGAGGTGAATGGGTGTCTGATCCTGCAGCTCCCGCTCTGATCACCCATAAAAGCTACTAAAAGCGATCCAGAAATCCCCAAAACCACTCTAAAAGGTTGGTGAACCCTCCAGGATGGCATCTGGATACCGCAGAGTGTCACAGAGACAGCAGAAAAGCGCCTCACAGGTCCCAAGGAGACTGTCCACCTTCTTCACCGAGGAGAAGCAAGATGGCGCCGGCCATTACAGACCTGGCCCACACCATGAGGCTGACTACAGGACCCCTCCACCGCTGGAGCAGAGGAACCGATACAGCCTGTTATTTACCCCCCAGGAAAGGAGAGACAGAGCTGACACCTTGGAAGAGCTCCTGGCAGAGGATTACAGTAATCTGGAGAACAAAGGGAATAACAGAGAGCGCAGCCCACTGAAGCCTGCATTGTCCTCCATTACACAGCGCTCAGCCATGCTGCATGGGCCCGCAGACCACAAGGTAGGATCTGTGACACACATCTCCCCTGCCTCCCCTGCCTCATCTGAAGAGCAGCCCCTGCCAGTTATTCATCCACCCCTGTCCGCACAGCAGACTCAGTCACCCATCCATTCATCCATCCATCCATCCCCAGCAGCGCAGCAAGCCCCAGCAGAGAACTTTTTTAACACATTATCCGCATTCCCTGCCTCAGATGAACCCATGTCGCAGCAGTTTTTTAAATCATTCATGCTGTCTTTTAGCCAAATGCTTAGTGACAACATAGCAGGCACTAGATCTGATTTAAACATACTAGCAGGCAATGTGGAGGTCTTTGCGACTGAAACAGACCAGAGAATCTGCTTGCTAGAAAACAAACTGGCAGAGATGTCTAAGGAATACAATGTGCTGGTGGATTCACACAAAAGCTTAATGGAGGAAAACAATTGGATTAAGGAAAAGATTGCAGATGGGGAGGACAGAAACAGGCGGAACAATATAAAGATCAGGGGGGTCCCAGAGACTGTGTCTAATGACATGCTAAATGATTATGTGGTGGATGTAATCCGGAATACCATCCCTTCCCTGGACAAAAGTGAGCTGATAGTAGACAGGGCACACAGGCTGCCTAAGCCTGCACATCTGAGTAAAAATGTGCCCAGAGATGTCATCACAAGAATCCACTTTTTTCATGTGAAAGAGAGACTCCTGGCTGCAACTAGAGAAGGTAAAAAGCTCCCTGGTGACTATAAAGACTTGTCCCTGTATCAGGATTTATCCCAAGCAACACTAAAGAAAAGGAGAGACTTTGCACAGGTGACAACAACACTCAGGCACAATAAAATCGCATATAACTGGGGATTCCCCCCAAAGCTGATTGTGTTTGATCATGGGACACCATACATCATCAAGACGCCAGATGAAGGAAAAGACCTGCTTGCTAAATGGGGAATCCCTATCTTTATCCCCAGAGACACAAATAGAGACAGACCTTTTCAACCTCTCTCATCTCCAAAGTCAGGAAAGACACAGATGCCTATGGACACTACCCAGCCTTTGCCTGATGAAGAACAAAACAAAGCTGGGGAAGCTTCTGGAACTTCTTGATCTGGGGTGATCCCCACGGAACTTTTCCCCCAATAAGACTTTTCCCCCTTGGGACTATTTTTTCCCTTAGGTGGATAGTCGTTCTGGAAGTCCACACCGGTGGACTCTGACCGTTTGGTCAAAAACTGTGTTTATAGAAGTTTGTCCTAAAGGACATAAACTTCACTGTTTGATTTGTTATTGTTTATTGTTTAACTTACTTTTATTCCCACTTCTAGGATAGGAGATACAGGGTAGGACATAATTTGAGGGACTGCACACAGGTAGAACCGGATGCCTCTGTGCACATCCCTCGGTCTGATTCTGATGTTTCTTATTTGTTTGTTTTTCTTTATTTATCTTAGGTTCCGCACACTGTTTTGTCCATTAACTGCTTTCCTTCCCTTCAGAATCGAGATGCCTGAATGCTCTGACAGGATCAGCCCCTATGGTAGTATACAACACTGTTATTTCCATTGGTCTGTTACAGGAAGTTATTACTGTTTCATAGTTACTTCTCAGCATAATCCGAAACGTTATGAGTAATTGTACACTTTTGTCCCTGAATGTTAGAGGTCTAAATTCTTTTAGGAAAAGATATCTCTTACATAAGTTAGCAAAAGAAAAAAACCCAGATATAATCTGTTTACAAGAGACCCATCTAACAAAAATTTCAGCATCTAAGCTGAAAATTCTTAATTATTCAAAAGTGTTTCACTCAACATTCAGGGACAAAAAGAGAGCGGGAGTGTGCATAGCAGTTAAGGACACTCTGGGCCTGGTGGTAGAGGAATCATATTGTAGTGAGGATGGTAGATTGGTGATGATTTCTGGAACTATCAACTCTCAAACCTTTACAATTGCTAATATATACGCCCCTAATACATACCAAGTCAAGTTTCTCAACAAAGCATTCCAAAAAATACTTAAATTTAAAAAAGGAAATCTTTTCATAGTTGGAGACATGAATGCTATAGCAGATCCCACATTAGATTCTACTTCCCAAACAAAAAAAAGAGCCCAATCAATCCTTACACCTTCATTAATAAAAAATGAACTATTTGATACCTGGAGGTGTATTCACCCAAAAGAAAAAGGATATAGTTATTACTCACCAATCTACCAATCCTTCACCAGGATAGATCATTGTTTGACCGATAGATTCTCTCTGCCACTGGTCTCAGAGGTTGAAATTGGCACCAGAATTTGGTCAGACCACTCCCCTCTCATAGTAAAATTTCAACTATTAGATACTTCCCCTAAACAGTTCAACTGGAAATTAAACAAATATATCATCAACTCTGAGCACACCCTTCCCCTTATTAAAAAAGATTTGCTTGAATACTTCCACTTCAACAACACCAGCGTATCCTCTAAAGTCTCCCTATGGAATGCTCATAAGGCCTTCATGAGAGGAACACTTATGAAGCAAGGAGCTATACAAAAAAGGAAAATCAGGGAAAAAACAGACTCCTTACTGAGTAAAATTAGAGTGCTGGAAGTGGAAGTGTTCAACAAACATAGGAAAAGTTTGATAGGAGAACTGGAGGAGAGGAGACAGGAACTGGCGGAGTGCATGTATTATGAATATGACAAATGGCAGACTAGGCTCAGGGAAAATTGGTACCATGGAGGAAACAAGGCCGGAAAATTAATGGCAAACAAAATTAAAGGTCAAAGAATACATCATAGAATACTTAAAATTAAGCATCCCCTTACTAAAACTGAAGTTCATCATCCCGAAGACATAGTAGAAGCATTAGCTAAATACTATGAAGGCCTATACAATTTGGAAACAGACCCCAATACTCCATCTCCATCCCCACAAAACATAGATAAATATTTAGGAAAAATAGACCTCCCATCACTATCAGATTTTGAAAAAAAATACTTATCAGTCCCTTTTTCCCAAGCAGAAGTAGTTAATGTAATCAACACCCTGAAAAATGACAAAGCCCCAGGCCCAGATGGGTACATAAATGAATATTATAAAAAATTTGTCACTATATTATCAAAACCACTTGCTGAAATGTTTAACAAGGTAGCTTCCCAACGTAAATTCCCTAAAGAATCATTATCAGCCTTTATATCAACAATCCCAAAAGAAGACAAAAACCCAGCAGACCCCAGTAGCTATAGACCTATCTCACTTTTGAATACAGATGTTAAAATATATGCCCGTATCATTGCAAATAGACTATCCCCCTTAATGCCCCAACTTATTAACTCAGATCAGGTAGGATTCACAAAAGGTAGATCTACAAGTGATGGTACAAGGAAAGCCTTGGCCATACTCCACCAGATCAAGCTCTGTCGGACGCCCACTCTCCTTGTCTCCTTAGACGCGGAGAAGGCGTTCGACAGAGTTAACTGGCTATATATGTCTAGGGTACTTACTAAATTTGGGATCCCGGATTTCCTCCATGGTGCCATTCTAGCTTTATACACCTGTCCTTCTGCTAGAGTTGCCTCCTCTGGTTCTGTCTCCTCACCTTTCACTATTACCAATGGTACCCGCCAGGGTTGTCCTCTCTCGCCACTAATTTTTAATTTAACACTAGAGCCTCTTGCCCAAAAAATTAGGAATAACCCCAAAATTCATGGTATTAAAATTGGTAGCTATTCCACCAAATTAGGCCTATACGCAGATGATGTGATATTATTTATTCAAAAACCCTTGGTATCACTGCCTGGTGCTATCAGTGAGCTTGAGGAATTTTCCACAGTGTCATTTTATAAACTTAATGATCAGAAGACAGTCATTCTCCCCTGCTTCATACCAGCCAAGGTCAAAGAAACTCTCAAGCAGTCCTGCCAGTACACTTGGAATGAGAAATCTATTAAATATCTAGGAATCCAACTAACCCCAACTATAGCACAAATTTATAGAGAAAATTATGATCCCTGGTTATCTAAAATTAAAAATAAATTAGAATCCCTTGCTAAAGTAGAATTTTCATGGTTAGGTAGAATTGCAGCATTTAAGATGATGATCCTTCCCCAGCTTCTTTACCTGTTCCGGAATCTCCCAATAAGAGTACCTCAAAAGTTCTTCATGAGCTTACAAAAACAAATTAATCAATACTTTCTTAACAACAGAAAAGCCAGGTTCTCCAATAAAATCTTAACAACTCATATCTCAAATATGGGACTTGGAGCCCCTAATATAGAACTGTATTATAAGGCCACAATTCTGGATCAATCCAGGTCAATCTGGACCAAAGACATCACCAAACAATGGTATGTAATAGAAGAGGAACAATTACCATCTAAACCATTTAGAGAGTTCTTGGAATCCAGATTGACCTGGAAAGTTCAACAACACATCCAGAACCCTGTCACCGCCAACTCTCTCAGATTGTGGAAAGAATTGATTAACTTGAGTAAAAATGAGGTGTTGGCGGTGACAATACCTACTTATTTAAACACATTACATGCTGTTATTAAGAATATAGAACTGGAGACCTGGCTAGAATATGGAATAAAATCGATGGAGGATCTGTTGGGAGATTCTGGAATTAGACCCTTTGATGACTTAGTAATAACCTATGGAATCCCACCCACAGAGAAACCTAAATTTGATAAAATAGCCAGATTTATTAACAAACACCCATATATCCCCATATCCCTTGAGCCAAGAATCATAAAACTTACCCAATCAGAAAATACCCACTTAAAAGGAACATCGGTTTTCTATAGATCATTATTAGAGTTAAAAGAAAAATTCCCTAAATGGCAACTAAATAAATGGCAGGACTGGCTGGGAGAAGAAATTGGTGTGGAGGAATGGGAGAGGTCTGTCAAGGCCTTCAAGAAGGTCTCTCACTGTGTAGGACATCATGAGAGCTTACTGAAGAGCATTTGGCGGTGGTACCAAACTCCTGAAAAAATTAGTAAATTTGACACCCAAGCATCCCCCTTATGTTGGAGAGGATGTAACCTGGTGGGTACCATGGAACACATTTTATGGGAATGCCCCAAATTACAGGGATTGTGGAGGGACATTGAGACCTTTCTCAAACAACTCCCAATGTCTTTGCAAACAATCCCTCCAGGCCTTGCTGTATTAAATCTGGGTGCACATAATTTCCCCCCCCAGGAGAGGTTGATAGTATCTCATGTTTTTGCAGTGGTAAGAAATTTATTAGCTTTAAATTGGAGATCTCCTCACATCCCAAAATTGGATGAAATCCTGAGAAGGGTAGAGTCTAACCTCTTGGCCGAAAAGGCCTGGGCCATAAGATGTGGCAATGTCAACTCATTTCTTATGAAAGTCAATCTCTGGCCTATGGTTTACCCAAGTTCAAAGGTATTAGACTTTTGAACTTTTGAACTGGACTATTCCAGACACTAGATGGAGCGGAAGAGGTGTGCTTGGTGTGATCCTGTCAACATTCCTCAACATTCCTGAAGTATTCTGCATCTCAGATTCTGATTCTGATTATTGATAATTGAACTTATGGACAAAACGGTGTGCAAGTAGATTAGGTAGTTAGGTTAGGTTAGGATAGTGTAGTTTGACTTTAAGCTATTATCTATACTTATCAACAATTTGAAGTTTCTATAAGTGAGTAAATATAAGTCAGACTTTGGAGGATACTCACTTTTTGTGTGCAACCTGCGGCAGGGTGGAAATTGTGTATACAGGCCTCACTCCCTGGGATCTATGTAGAGGCTATCCCTCATTTCCCAGGTTGAGAGAGTCCATTTCTTAACTGAGCATAACTCAACCATCCTGCCATGCACACCAGAATGGAGAAGCTTCTTAGTAACATCACTTCATTGACTATTACATGTCAAATATATATTTGGCATTTTAATTGCTTACTTACAACTTTACAGGTATATGTTACAATAGCCCCTTCCCCCCCCCCTAGACAGTTGGCTAGGTTAATTATGTCTAATTCATCTCAATGTACTCCTAGTTTTAGTTTTAGTTCTAGCTTCCGTTTTAACAAATTAAATTAAGACTATTTACAAACTCTTAAGTAAACATATGTTTTATGCGTTTCCTGAGCATTTGTGTGAAGAAGTATCCACACATTACTACCCCCCAATTCATTATCTAGAGGTAAAAATCTACTTAATTTGAATTTCTGAGTCAATTCCCTAAAAATTTGGTAAAATTTGGGTAATTTTGCGAAAAACGCGCAAAAAACGCGCAAAAAACGCGGTTTGCCGCTTCTAGGCGTTTTTGTGGCGGTTTGCGGCTTTTTGCCGCTAAAAAACCGCTACTAAAACGCTTTCATGGAAATATGCGTATACGCATAGAAATATAAAAATACGCATGATAGACATGTTTGTACGCGTCTAAGGCGTATATTTTTACGCGTCAACCGCATAAAAATTACACATTTATACATATATCAACCGCAACCCCAAAACTTACAATATATAACATAGGAAAGTATACATCAAGAATTTTATGCGTTGTTCACGCGGTTATACATAAATTAAACATAATATTTTCAATTATTAACTCAAAATCTTTTCCCCCCCTTTCCTCCCTTTCCCCAACTTATATTAACTAAAATGCTATATTTATAATTCATACACATGGAAACTGTCATTCGTATGAATAAGAGCATGTACGCATTACTACCCCTCAACTTATCACCCGGAGGTAAGAATCTACTTAATTTGAGTTTCTGAGTCAATTCCCTAAAAAATTTGGTAAAATTTGGGTAATTTTGCGAAAAACGCGCAAAAAACGCGCAAAAACGCGGTCTGCCGCTTTTAGGCGTTTTTGGGGCGGTTTGCGGCTTTTTGCCGCTAAAAAACCGCTACTAAAACGCTTTCATAGAAATATGCGTATACGCATAGAAATGCAAAAATACGCATGATAGACATGTTTGTACGCGTCTAAGGCGTATATTTTTACGCGTCAACCGCGTAAAAATTAAGCATTTATACATATATCAACCGCAACCCCAAAATTTACAATATATAACATAGGAAAGTATACATCAAGAATTTTACGCGTTGTTTACGCGGTTATACATAAATTAAACATATTACTTTCAATTGCTAACTCAGAATCTTTTTTCCTCTTTCCCCAACTTATATTAACTAAAATGCTATATTTACAAATTATACACATGAAAATTGTTTGTAATAATTTTGTTGATCTACTTCATACAATCTCATCTTTTTTATGTTTATTACTGTCTTTGTACAACTTATACATAGTTATTTATACTATGCTATTGACATTTTACCTGTACGTTTACTGTATTGTTATATTTTGGAAAAACTTCAATAAAAACTATTGTTATTGGTTTAACATAGAAAACTTACCGTTGCCTCTCGATTCTAATCTATCACTCCGATTTGCAAACGGATTTCACTGAAGCTGTAACTTTCATCCCAGAACATAGTTTAGGGGCCATTACCTCTTCAACTATAGTCATTTTTCTTTCGATTGCAAACGTAACCAGTTTTTCAATGGTGTAATGGTTTAACATAGAAAACTTACCGTTGGCTCTCGATTCTAATCTATCACTCCGATTTGCAAACGGATTTCACTGAAGCTGTAACTTTCATCCCAGAACATAGTTTAGGGGCCATTACCTCTTCAACTATAGTCATTTTTCTTTCGATTGCAAACGTAACCAGTTTTTCAATGGTGTAATGGTTTAACATAGAAAACTTACCGTTGGCTCTCGATTCTAATCTATCACTCCGATTTGCAAACGGATTTCACTGAAGCTGTAACTTTCATCCCAGAACATAGTTTAGGGGCCATTACCTCTTCAACTATAGTCATTTTTCTTTCGATTGCAAACGTAACCAGTTTTTCAATGGTGTAATGGTTTAACATAGAAAACTTACCGTTGGCTCTCGATTCTAATCTATCACTCCGATTTGCAAACGGATTTCACTGAAGCTGTAACTTTCATCCCAGAACATAGTTTAGGGGCCATTACCTCTTCAACTATAGTCATTTTTCTTTCGATTGCAAACGTAACCAGTTTTTCAATGGTGTAATGGTTTAACATAGAAAACTTACCGTTGGCTCTCGATTCTAATCTATCACTCCGATTTGCAAACGGATTTCACTGAAGCTGTAACTTTCATCCCAGAACATAGTTTAGGGGCCATTACCTCTTCAACTATAGTCATTTTTCTTTCGATTGCAAACGTAACCAGTTTTTCAATGGTGTAATGGTTTAACATAGAAAACTTACCGTTGGCTCTCGATTCTAATCTATCACTCCGATTTGCAAACGGATTTCACTGAAGCTGTAACTTTCATCCCAGAACATAGTTTAGGGGCCATTACCTCTTCAACTATAGTCATTTTTCTTTCGATTGCAAACGTAACCAGTTTTTCAATGGTGTAATGGTTTAACATAGAAAACTTACCGTTGGCTCTCGATTCTAATCTATCACTCCGATTTGCAAACGGATTTCACTGAAGCTGTAACTTTCATCCCAGAACATAGTTTAGGGGCCATTACCTCTTCAACTATAGTCATTTTTCTTTCGATTGCAAACGTAACCAGTTTTTCAATGGTGTAATGGTTTAACATAGAAAACTTACCGTTGGCTCTCGATTCTAATCTATCACTCCGATTTGCAAACGGATTTCACTGAAGCTGTAACTTTCATCCCAGAACATAGTTTAGGGGCCATTACCTCTTCAACTATAGTCATTTTTCTTTCGATTGCAAACGTAACCAGTTTTTCAATGGTGTAATGGTTTAACATAGAAAACTTACCGTTGGCTCTCGATTCTAATCTATCACTCCGATTTGCAAACGGATTTCACTGAAGCTGTAACTTTCATCCCAGAACATAGTTTAGGGGCCATTACCTCTTCAACTATAGTCATTTTTCTTTCGATTGCAAACGTAACCAGTTTTTCAATGGTGTAATGGTTTAACATAGAAAACTTACCGTTGGCTCTCGATTCTAATCTATCACTCCGATTTGCAAACGGATTTCACTGAAGCTGTAACTTTCATCCCAGAACATAGTTTAGGGGCCATTACCTCTTCAACTATAGTCATTTTTCTTTCGATTGCAAACGTAACCAGTTTTTCAATGGTGTAATGGTTTAACATAGAAAACTTACCGTTGGCTCTCGATTCTAATCTATCACTCCGATTTGCAAACGGATTTCACTGAAGCTGTAACTTTCATCCCAGAACATAGTTTAGGGGCCATTACCTCTTCAACTATAGTCATTTTTCTTTCGATTGCAAACGTAACCAGTTTTTCAATGGTGTAATGGTTTAACATAGAAAACTTACCGTTGGCTCTCGATTCTAATCTATCACTCCGATTTGCAAACGGATTTCACTGAAGCTGTAACTTTCATCCCAGAACATAGTTTAGGGGCCATTACCTCTTCAACTATAGTCATTTTTCTTTCGATTGCAAACGTAACCAGTTTTTCAATGGTGTAATGGTTTAACATAGAAAACTTACCGTTGGCTCTCGATTCTAATCTATCACTCCGATTTGCAAACGGATTTCACTGAAGCTGTAACTTTCATCCCAGAACATAGTTTAGGGGCCATTACCTCTTCAACTATAGTCATTTTTCTTTCGATTGCAAACGTAACCAGTTTTTCAATGGTGTAATGGTTTAACATAGAAAACTTACCGTTGGCTCTCGATTCTAATCTATCACTCCGATTTGCAAACGGATTTCACTGAAGCTGTAACTTTCATCCCAGAACATAGTTTAGGGGCCATTACCTCTTCAACTATAGTCATTTTTCTTTCGATTGCAAACGTAACCAGTTTTTCAATGGTGTAATGGTTTAACATAGAAAACTTACCGTTGGCTCTCGATTCTAATCTATCACTCCGATTTGCAAACGGATTTCACTGAAGCTGTAACTTTCATCCCAGAACATAGTTTAGGGGCCATTACCTCTTCAACTATAGTCATTTTTCTTTCGATTGCAAACGTAACCAGTTTTTCAATGGTGTAATGGTTTAACATAGAAAACTTACCGTTGGCTCTCGATTCTAATCTATCACTCCGATTTGCAAACGGATTTCACTGAAGCTGTAACTTTCATCCCAGAACATAGTTTAGGGGCCATTACCTCTTCAACTATAGTCATTTTTCTTTCGATTGCAAACGTAACCAGTTTTTCAATGGTGTAATGGTTTAACATAGAAAACTTACCGTTGGCTCTCGATTCTAATCTATCACTCCGATTTGCAAACGGATTTCACTGAAGCTGTAACTTTCATCCCAGAACATAGTTTAGGGGCCATTACCTCTTCAACTATAGTCATTTTTCTTTCGATTGCAAACGTAACCAGTTTTTCAATGGTGTAATGGTTTAACGTAGAAAACTTACCGTTGGCTCTCGATTCTAATCTATCACTCCGATTTGCAAACGGATTTCACTGAAGCTGTAACTTTCATCCCAGAACATAGTTTAGGGGCCATTACCTCTTCAACTATAGTCATTTTTCTTTCGATTGCAAACGTAACCAGTTTTTCAATGGTGTAATGGTTTAACATAGAAAACTTACCGTTGGCTCTCGATTCTAATCTATCACTCCGATTTGCAAACGGATTTCACTGAAGCTGTAACTTTCATCCCAGAACATAGTTTAGGGGCCATTACCTCTTCAACTATAGTCATTTTTCTTTCGATTGCAAACGTAACCAGTTTTTCAATGGTGTAATGGTTTAACGTAGAAAACTTACCGTTGGCTCTCGATTCTAATCTATCACTCCGATTTGCAAACGGATTTCACTGAAGCTGTAACTTTCATCCCAGAACATAGTTTAGGGGCCATTACCTCTTCAACTATAGTCATTTTTCTTTCGATTGCAAACGTAACCAGTTTTTCAATGGTGTAATGGTTTAACATAGAAAACTTACCGTTGGCTCTCGATTCTAATCTATCACTCCGATTTGCAAACGGATTTCACTGAAGCTGTAACTTTCATCCTAGAACATAGTTTAGGGGCCATTACCTCTTCAACTATAGTCATTTTTCTTTCGATTGCAAACGTAACCAGTTTTTCAATGGTGTAATGGTTTAACATAGAAAACTTACCGTTGGCTCTCGATTCTAATCTATCACTCCGATTTGCAAACGGATTTCACTGAAGCTGTAACTTTCATCCCAGAACATAGTTTAGGGGCCATAACCTCTTCAACTATAGTCATTTTTCTTTCGATTGCAAACGTAACCAGTTTTTCAATGGTGTAATGGTTTAACATAGAAAACTTACCGTTGGCTCTCGATTCTAATCTATCACTCCGATTTGCAAACGGATTTCACTGAAGCTGTAACTTTCATCCCAGAACATAGTTTAGGGGCCATTACCTCTTCAACTATAGTCATTTTTCTTTCGATTGCAAACGTAACCAGTTTTTCAATGGTGTAATGGTTTAACATAGAAAACTTACCGTTGGCTCTCGATTCTAATCTATCACTCCGATTTGCAAACGGATTTCACTGAAGCTGTAACTTTCATCCCAGAACATAGTTTAGGGGCCATTACCTCTTCAACTATAGTCATTTTTCTTTCGATTGCAAACGTAACCAGTTTTTCAATGGTGTAATGGTTTAACATAGAAAACTTACCGTTGGCTCTCGATTCTAATCTATCACTCCGATTTGCAAACGGATTTCACTGAAGCTGTAACTTTCATCCCAGAACATAGTTTAGGGGCCATTACCTCTTCAACTATAGTCATTTTTCTTTCGATTGCAAACGTAACCAGTTTTTCAATGGTGTAATGGTTTAACATAGAAAACTTACCGTTGGCTCTCGATTCTAATCTATCACTCCGATTTGCAAACGGATTTCACTGAAGCTGTAACTTTCATCCCAGAACATAGTTTAGGGGCCATTACCTCTTCAACTATAGTCATTTTTCTTTCGATTGCAAACGTAACCAGTTTTTCAATGGTGTAATGGTTTAACATAGAAAACTTACCGTTGGCTCTCGATTCTAATCTATCACTCCGATTTGCAAACGGATTTCACTGAAGCTGTAACTTTCATCCCAGAACATAGTTTAGGGGCCATTACCTCTTCAACTATAGTCATTTTTCTTTCGATTGCAAACGTAACCAGTTTTTCAATGGTGTAATGGTTTAACATAGAAAACTTACCGTTGGCTCTCGATTCTAATCTATCACTCCGATTTGCAAACGGATTTCACTGAAGCTGTAACTTTCATCCCAGAACATAGTTTAGGGGCCATTACCTCTTCAACTATAGTCATTTTTCTTTCGATTGCAAACGTAACCAGTTTTTCAATGGTGTAATGGTTTAACATAGAAAACTTACTGTTGGCTCTCGATTCTAATCTATCACTCCGATTTGCAAACGGATTTCACTGAAGCTGTAACTTTCATCCCAGAACATAGTTTAGGGGCCATTACCTCTTCAACTATAGTCATTTTTCTTTCGATTGCAAACGTAACCAGTTTTTCAATGGTGTAATGGTTTAACATAGAAAACTTACCGTTGGCTCTCGATTCTAATCTATCACTCCGATTTGCAAACGGATTTCACTGAAGCTGTAACTTTCATCCCAGAACATAGTTTAGGGGCCATTACCTCTTCAACTATAGTCATTTTTCTTTCGATTGCAAACGTAACCAGTTTTTCAATGGTGTAATGGTTTAACATAGAAAACTTACCGTTGGCTCTCGATTCTAATCTATCACTCCGATTTGCAAACGGATTTCACTGAAGCTGTAACTTTCATCCCAGAACATAGTTTAGGGGCCATTACCTCTTCAACTATAGTCATTTTTCTTTCGATTGCAAACGTAACCAGTTTTTCAATGGTGTAATGGTTTAACATAGAAAACTTACCGTTGGCTCTCGATTCTAATCTATCACTCCGATTTGCAAACGGATTTCACTGAAGCTGTAACTTTCATCCTAGAACATAGTTTAGGGGCCATTACCTCTTCAACTATAGTCATTTTTCTTTCGATTGCAAACGTAACCAGTTTTTCAATGGTGTAATGGTTTAACATAGAAAACTTACCGTTGGCTCTCGATTCTAATCTATCACTCCGATTTGCAAACGGATTTCACTGAAGCTGTAACTTTCATCCCAGAACATAGTTTAGGGGCCATTACCTCTTCAACTATAGTCATTTTTCTTTCGATTGCAAACGTAACCAGTTTTTCAATGGTGTAATGGTTTAACATAGAAAACTTACCGTTGGCTCTCGATTCTAATCTATCACTCCGATTTGCAAACGGATTTCACTGAAGCTGTAACTTTCATCCCAGAACATAGTTTAGGGGCCATTACCTCTTCAACTATAGTCATTTTTCTTTCGATTGCAAACGTAACCAGTTTTTCAATGGTGTAATGGTTTAACATAGAAAACTTACCGTTGGCTCTCGATTCTAATCTATCACTCCGATTTGCAAACGGATTTCACTGAAGCTGTAACTTTCATCCCAGAACATAGTTTAGGGGCCATTACCTCTTCAACTATAGTCATTTTTCTTTCGATTGCAAACGTAACCAGTTTTTCAATGGTGTAATGGTTTAACATAGAAAACTTACCGTTGGCTCTCGATTCTAATCTATCACTCCGATTTGCAAACGGATTTCACTGAAGCTGTAACTTTCATCCCAGAACATAGTTTAGGGGCCATTACCTCTTCAACTATAGTCATTTTTCTTTCGATTGCAAACGTAACCAGTTTTTCAATGGTGTAATGGTTTAACATAGAAAACTTACCGTTGGCTCTCGATTCTAATCTATCACTCCGATTTGCAAACGGATTTCACTGAAGCTGTAACTTTCATCCCAGAACATAGTTTAGGGGCCATTACCTCTTCAACTATAGTCATTTTTCTTTCGATTGCAAACGTAACCAGTTTTTCAATGGTGTAATGGTTTAACATAGAAAACTTACCGTTGGCTCTCGATTCTAATCTATCACTCCGATTTGCAAACGGATTTCACTGAAGCTGTAACTTTCATCCCAGAACATAGTTTAGGGGCCATTACCTCTTCAACTATAGTCATTTTTCTTTCGATTGCAAACGTAACCAGTTTTTCAATGGTGTAATGGTTTAACATAGAAAACTTACCGTTGGCTCTCGATTCTAATCTATCACTCCGATTTGCAAACGGATTTCACTGAAGCTGTAACTTTCATCCCAGAACATAGTTTAGGGGCCATTACCTCTTCAACTATAGTCATTTTTCTTTCGATTGCAAACGTAACCAGTTTTTCAATGGTGTAATGGTTTAACATAGAAAACTTACCGTTGGCTCTCGATTCTAATCTATCACTCCGATTTGCAAACGGATTTCACTGAAGCTGTAACTTTCATCCCAGAACATAGTTTAGGGGCCATTACCTCTTCAACTATAGTCATTTTTCTTTCGATTGCAAACGTAACCAGTTTTTCAATGGTGTAATGGTTTAACATAGAAAACTTACCGTTGGCTCTCGATTCTAATCTATCACTCCGATTTGCAAACGGATTTCACTGAAGCTGTAACTTTCATCCCAGAACATAGTTTAGGGGCCATTACCTCTTCAACTATAGTCATTTTTCTTTCGATTGCAAACGTAACCAGTTTTTCAATGGTGTAATGGTTTAACATAGAAAACTTACCGTTGGCTCTCGATTCTAATCTATCACTCCGATTTGCAAACGGATTTCACTGAAGCTGTAACTTTCATCCCAGAACATAGTTTAGGGGCCATTACCTCTTCAACTATAGTCATTTTTCTTTCGATTGCAAACGTAACCAGTTTTTCAATGGTGTAATGGTTTAACATAGAAAACTTACCGTTGGCTCTCGATTCTAATCTATCACTCCGATTTGCAAACGGATTTCACTGAAGCTGTAACTTTCATCCCAGAACATAGTTTAGGGGCCATTACCTCTTCAACTATAGTCATTTTTCTTTCGATTGCAAACGTAACCAGTTTTTCAATGGTGTAATGGTTTAACATAGAAAACTTACCGTTGGCTCTCGATTCTAATCTATCACTCCGATTTGCAAACGGATTTCACTGAAGCTGTAACTTTCATCCCAGAACATAGTTTAGGGGCCATTACCTCTTCAACTATAGTCATTTTTCTTTCGATTGCAAACGTAACCAGTTTTTCAATGGTGTAATGGTTTAACATAGAAAACTTACCGTTGGCTCTCGATTCTAATCTATCACTCCGATTTGCAAACGGATTTCACTGAAGCTGTAACTTTCATCCCAGAACATAGTTTAGGGGCCATTACCTCTTCAACTATAGTCATTTTTCTTTCGATTGCAAACGTAACCAGTTTTTCAATGGTGTAATGGTTTAACATAGAAAACTTACCGTTGGCTCTCGATTCTAATCTATCACTCCGATTTGCAAACGGATTTCACTGAAGCTGTAACTTTCATCCCAGAACATAGTTTAGGGGCCATTACCTCTTCAACTATAGTCATTTTTCTTTCGATTGCAAACGTAACCAGTTTTTCAATGGTGTAATGGTTTAACATAGAAAACTTACCGTTGGCTCTCGATTCTAATCTATCACTCCGATTTGCAAACGGATTTCACTGAAGCTGTAACTTTCATCCCAGAACATAGTTTAGGGGCCATTACCTCTTCAACTATAGTCATTTTTCTTTCGATTGCAAACGTAACCAGTTTTTCAATGGTGTAATGGTTTAACATAGAAAACTTACCGTTGGCTCTCGATTCTAATCTATCACTCCGATTTGCAAACGGATTTCACTGAAGCTGTAACTTTCATCCCAGAACATAGTTTAGGGGCCATTACCTCTTCAACTATAGTCATTTTTCTTTCGATTGCAAACGTAACCAGTTTTTCAATGGTGTAATGGTTTAACATAGAAAACTTACCGTTGGCTCTCGATTCTAATCTATCACTCCGATTTGCAAACGGATTTCACTGAAGCTGTAACTTTCATCCCAGAACATAGTTTAGGGGCCATTACCTCTTCAACTATAGTCATTTTTCTTTCGATTGCAAACGTAACCAGTTTTTCAATGGTGTAATGGTTTAACATAGAAGAAGGGGCGTGGCCTAGCCACAGAGACTGATGGAAGCCTGAGCCTGCAGCTCTCTGTGACAGACACTAAATTCAGCTACTAAAAGCGTTCCTGACTGCCTCATTTTCAACTTAAAAGGTGGGTGAAGACTTAGAGATGACGCAGGAGTGGAATAAAGCCACAAATCGGAGGAAATCACCTCCTACAACCCCTAAAAGACTGACTGACTTTTCTAGTGAGAGAAACCAAGATGGCCACCGTTATAGGCCTAGCAACAGCACTGAGGAGATTTACAAAACACCTCCACCGCTTGCCCAGAGGAATAGATTTGCTCCCCTATATACCCCCCGACCTAGGGGCATCCCTGAGGACTATGATGAGGTGGAAGATGAATCTGGCGGAGACCGGGAAAGAAGCCCGCTCAAACCGCCAATGCGTACGTACGCATCAAAAAGTACGCATGCCGCTGGCCGCGTTACCATAGCAGCTCTTCCGCATCCCTCTGAACATGCGCATGCGTACGCGGAAAAAAGTACGCGTTCCACTGCCAACACATACGCGTATGCGGAAAAATATACGCGTCCCACAGAACCAAAAGATGACAACAATGAAGATAGAAGGGACGACACAGACCCTCAAACGGAATATAACCTGCAGACTGTACAGAGACCATCAAACACTTTAACGCATCCATCCGAGATACCTGATTCCTTGGCATCTATACCGGCATCGGAACAACTTATCACGCAAAGTTTTTTCAAAAACTTTATGATATCTTTTCATTTGGAAACTAAAAACAATATCTCAAATTTTCAAAGAGATCTACATACAATGGCTGGATTTTTGAATAAATTTGCCGACGACACTGCACAGAGGTTTGAAATGCTTGAAAACAGGATGGAAGAGATGGCTACTGCACACAATGAACTTGTTGAATCGCACAAAGCAGTAATTCAAGAAAATGAATGGTTGAAGAGTAAGGTTGTGGACGCCGAAGATAGGAATCGCAGGAACAATTTAAAGTTAAGAGGTGTTCCTGAAACTGTAGGCAACGATGAACTTAAAGACTATGTGGCCAAAATGTTACACACTACATTTCCTGCACTAAATAAAAGTGAGCTCACTGTGGATAGAGCTCATCGGCTCCCCAAGCCTAGTCATCTGCCTAACCACTTACCCAGGGATGTAATTACGCGAATACATTTTTTCCATGTGAAGGAACTGCTTCTGGGCACCACTAGAGAGGGTAAAAGCTTACCTCCAGAATATAAAGACATCAGATTGTACCAAGACCTTTCACAAGCTACTCTTCAGGCACGACGCAACTTTTCCCAGGTAACTACAACCTTGAGACACAACAAAATAAAGTACTCTTGGGGCTTCCCAATCAAACTTATTGTAAATGACAATGGAATCAAACATGTAGTCAAGTCTCCAAAAGAAGGAAAGGAACTTCTACACAGATGGAACATTCCAGTCTTTATCCCAAGAGAACAGCAGAAAGAAAAGTCATACAGACCTCCGATTGCTCCTAAACCGACTTCAATTAAGCCAAACCCATTCAAACCTTCTCCTGTCCCGATGGACACTACTCAACCACAACAACAACCACCGGAAAAAGAAAAAGAAAAAGAAAAATTGGCTGAGGCAACAGGTGACACTTGAGCATTAGTGTCCAACCACAAACTTATTTCCCCCCACTAGATCTTCTCCCTGGGAGTTTCCCCATTGGAGGACATCTTTTCTGAGTCCACACTGGTGGACATTGTTTTAAATAGGTCCTAGGATCTATTTGTAGGTTACTCTTTTTGTTTCTTGTTTTTCTAAATTTCTAGTTTTTTGCTTTTTTTTCTTTTTCTGAAATTCTTTGTTGGGAGGTCCTTGTGTTCTTTGTTTTATTGGATTAAGGACTAATCCTAGTAGCAGTTATCGAAGGTAGAACCGGATACCTGTGAAGCTGCTACTTGTTTATCTAATTTCTTTGTTGTTTCTTATTTCATTTATTGTTCACTCCCAGGTTGCTGCTCTATTATGGGTACTGTATGCATTTGGATGTTTTACCTAACTTTTTTATTTCCAAACAGGAGTAAGATATGCAGATATTGCAAAGATGTCGTCTATAGATGTTGCACTAAGGAAACTAGTCGGAGAGAAATTCATATATTATATAATTTTTACTTCTTAATCAAATACTCACAGATGTATGGCGCAGAACTTTAAGGTAATGTCTCTTAATGTGAGAGGTCTGAACTCATACCGGAAACGATTCTTGGTCCAAAAATTAATTAAGGAACATAAAATAGATATAATTTGTTTGCAGGAAACCCACCTGAAAAAATTGACAGCAGAAAAATTTAAGATTAATCAGTTTTCAAAAATCTTTCACTCTACTATGAAAAATAATAAAAGAAAGGCAGGTGTCTGTATAGCAGTCAAAGATGGTCTGGGGCTGGTGGTTAAGGAATCCTACTCCAGTGATGACGGACGACTAGTAATAGTTAAAGGAACAATCAATTCTCAAACTTACACATTTGTTAATTTATACTCTCCCAATTCTCATCAGATAAAATTTATAAATAAAAAATTAAAATTGATAACCAAAAAAACAGAGGGAAATTTATTTATATTAGGGGACTTTAATTCTGTTGTTGATCCCCAAATAGACTGCACCTCCAGAACTAGATCAATTCATTCAATTTTACAAAACTCTTTAACAAGCTATGAGCTCTTTGATACGTGGAGATGTATGCATCCTACTGACAAACAATATACATATTACTCTCCAATTCATCAATCATTTACTCGAATTGATTTATGTTTAACCAATGGGTTTTCCTTGCCACTAGTCACAGACATTGAGATTGCCTCTAGAATATGGTCGGACCACTCACCATTATTTGTTACAATACAGCTTAAAAATTCATCCCCACAACAATATATATGGAAATTAAATAAATATACGCTTAATTCTGAACATACTTTCCCCCTAATACAAAAAGAATTGGTAGAATATTTCAAATTTAACAACACAGATGATGTATCTAAAACAAATATTTGGAATGCTCACAAGGCATTTATGCGCGGAGTATTTATGAAATTAGGAGCAATTCAAAAAAAGAAACAACAAGAAAAAACCAATCTTCTTTTGAATAAAATTAGAACGTTAGAGGGGAAAGTATTTGCTGGAGGGAGACGAGACCTGATCCGGATGCTAGAAGAAACCAGACAAGAGTTAGCTGACTGTTTATTTTCCCAATACGATAAATGGCAAACAATTCTAAAAGAACACTGGTATTATGATAAAAATAGAGCAGGGAAGGCCATGGCTAGAAAAATTAAGGGTAGGAGAATTCGACAAAGAATATTAAAAATTAGACATCCCAGGACAAAGACCGACATTCATCATCCCCAAGACATTGTGGACACTTTAGCTACCTACTATGAGGACTTATATAATTTAGAAAAAGACCCAAACATTCATTCCCCAAACATTTTAGAAATAGATAAATATTTAGAAAAAATTAATCTACCAACATTAACAGAATTTGAACAAAAATCTATAAACGTACCTTTCCGTCAACAGGAGGTTGAAGCTGCCATCGCTTCTCTTAAAAGAGATAAAGCGCCTGGACCAGATGGTTTCATCAACGATTATTATAAAAAATTCACAAAAATACTTATACAACCTTTAACAGATATGTTTAATGAGATAGTAACCACTGGTGCTTTCCCTAGGGAGTCGCTGACAGCTTTAATATCCACTATACCCAAAGAAGATAAGGACCCCCTTGACCCAGGTAGTTACCGACCAATTTCTTTACTTAATTCAGACATTAAAATATACGCTAAGATCATCGCCAACAGACTGTCACCACTGATGCCAAAACTTATACATCCGGATCAGGTCGGTTTCACCACTGGTAGATCAACGAGTGATGGAACTCGTAAATTGTTGGATTTGATACATAGGTTAGGGCTCTGTCGGACGCCTACCCTCCTCGTCTCTTTAGACGCGGAGAAGGCGTTCGACAGAGTCAATTGGTTGTACCTCTCTAGAGTTTTAACCAAGTTTGGTTTCCCCAATTTTCTTCACAAAGCAATCCTAGCTCTTTATACTCAACCGTCGGCCAGGGTTATGTCATCAGGCTCCATTTCACGCCCATTTGATATCAAGAATGGTACCCGTCAGGGTTGCCCCCTCTCCCCACTAATATTTAATTTATCTATAGAACCATTAGCTCAAAAAATTAGAAACAACTCCCAAATTCATGGAATCAAAATAAATAAAACTACCCATAAGTTAGGTCTCTATGCAGACGATGTGATTTTGTATTTACAAAAACCCAATATATCATTGCCAAATGTTAAGATAGAATTAGATGAATATTCTATGGTCTCATATTATAAACTAAATCAGAAAAAAACGGTAGTATTACCATGTAATGTCTCACAAAAAATGAAGGAAGATCTCAAAAAGTCCAGCCATTATTTATGGAACGAGAAAAAATTAAAATACCTTGGTGTACAAATCACTCCAAAAATTTCCCAGTTGTACAAGGAAAACTACAGTCCTTGGTTTAATAAACTTAAAACCAAACTGGATTCATTGGCAAAACTTGAATTCTCCTGGATGGGGAGAGCAGCGGCCTTCAAAATGATGGTACTACCACAATTACTCTACTTATTCAGAAACCTTCCTATAAAAGTTCCCCTAACATTTTTTAATAAATTACAAAAAGATCTAAACAACTATATTCTTATGGGCAAAAAATCCAGAGTTTCAAACAAAGTTATTACATCTCATACTACAAATCTAGGTCTAGGTGTGCCTAAACTAGAATATTATTATAAAGCGGCAATTTTAGACCAAGTTAGATCAATTTGGCTAGAAGATTACTCCAAACAATGGATTTCAATAGAAGAGGAACAGCTCCCATATGGATCTCTCAAACTATATCTTCAATCAAGAGTAATTTGGAAAGTGAACCAAAACATATATAACCCCATAACAGCTAACTCCCTAAAAATCTGGAAGGAACTGTTAAAACTCTGTAAGAAAGACGTTTTATCCACCTCTAAGCCCACACCTCTGAATATTTTACACTCAGTTATTAAAGATATTAATTTGGCAGATTGGACTAATTATTATGACATTGATTACTTGGAAGAATTATTGAATGAGGATGGTACGATTATACCATTTGATCAACTAGCCAATGATTTTGGTATCCCGCTCACTGATAGACCTATATATAACAAAATTTATAAATTTATGAACACACACACATATAATCCAGAACTTTTACCACCTAAAATTAGAAAAATTGTACAACCGGAGGGGATAAAATTAAAAGGCATCTCTACCTTTTATAGAATTTTATTAGAAATAAAGGAGGAAACTCCAAAATGGCAATTGAAAAAATGGCAGGACTTTTTGGGATATGAAGTAGATTCGGAAGATTGGGAAAAAACAATTAGAACATTGAAAAAATCATCTCATTGTATAAACCACCATGAAGGACTATTTAAACTCATTTGGCGATGGTATATGACCCCTGCAAAGATTGCTAAATTTGATATCCAATCATCTCCCCTTTGTTGGAGGGGGTGTAACCTGACGGGTACCATGGAACATATTTGGTGGGAGTGCCCTAAAATCAAAGTTTTATGGAAAGCCATTGAACAATTCTTGAAAAAACTACCCACGTCTCTCCAAACCATTCCGCCAGGTTTAGCTTTGTTTCATTTTGGTGCTGAAGATTTACCATTTCAGGAAAGATTTATAGCAAATCATATGTTTATAGCAACTAAGAACCAAATAGCCATTAATTGGAAATCATCAGAAATTCCAGTCTTCGGGGAGATTCTCAAAAATGTGGAATCTAACATTTTAGCAGAAAAATCCTGGGCAATCAGGAGTGGTACAATGGGGCCCTTTATGAATAGAGTCAAACTCTGGCCGACGGTTTACAGAAAATCTAAAGTATTGGAATTTTAGGATACTGAACCTCTTACACTGTGGGACAAAATTAATTACCAGGTAACTCCAGACTAGTTTTCTACTGAGATAATAGATTCCTTACACATAAGGTAACAACATCTAAAACCTTAACTTTGACTCCTGCAACATACATTGGGAATGACAATACATGTTTGTTAATATTTTTTTTTGTTTGTAGTTAGTTTAGTTTAATAGATATTGTTCTATATCTAATTTACTATAGAATTGGAACTTCATATATATATTACAGTTCTTAAATATGTAACTAATCTTACAGGTATATTACAATTGGATATAACATATAACATTAAACACAGTTAATGGATTGAACCAATGGGTTCCGCTCCTTGGAATTTCTGAAGGGAGGTTGAAAAATACCCCCACTTTCCAGGTCGAGAGGACCCTATAGAAGCAACGCTAGTATAATCTTTACTGTGTTCTATTAGACCAAATTAGATTAGTCCGATTAATACATTCTCATAAATTCAATCCTATTCATTTAATTAGGAATACTTTTATGGATTATACTCATGGGTTCATGCAAACAACTATAATTTAATATAACCCCACCAAACTTTAATATGTATTGATACTTCGGTTTGTTTGAGAGCTGTCGCATACATTTAAGAACTCAAGAGTAATCTTTCAATTACTTTATATTGAAATTTTAAAATCTTTAATTACGCATATATGTATCACAGGCATATGATTACGCGTAAATGATAACCTGTTATATGCGTAGTGTTAAAATACAAATATATGCTCTATAGACATAAGCATACGAGTTAATGAGTGGCAGGAAATAAAATTTTATTTACGCATATACGAATTTAAAGCATATCTTAAGCAGTAATAATAACTTTTAAGAATGCATATACGCACTGAAAACATATCTGTACGCGTTCTGCAATAATTTTCGAAAATAGATACATATGCTTTATGAAACATATATACGCGTTCCGCAATACCTTTTTTAAGAAATAACAAAAATACGCATTTACGCTTCTTAAGCATATACGTACGCGTCCAGTTATACTTCCGAAACTACGCATACATATAATGAAGCATATGTACGCGTTCCGCAATACTTTTTTAAATTAAAAATACGCATTTACGCTTTATAAACATATATGTACGCGTTCTGCCATACTTAGTAAAATATACATATGCGGTCTGTGAACATACATATACGCGTCTCACAATACTTTTGAAAATACGCATATATGCATTATTAACACATATGTACGCATTGCTCTCAAACAAAACATTTACCAAGTTCTGTATGCCATACAAAGCTTAATAAATATTTCTAATGCATAACAAATAATTTTTGAAAATTGAATAGGATTCTGTTGTATTACTTACAGTATTGATTATTATTTTACTTTTTATTTATTTTAGACAATTTTAATAAAATATTCTGCATTATTATTTAATATTAAAGGTTATACCCAATAAAGATACAAATCTCATTAAACAAATTGATCTATAACTATACAATGTGAATATATATAAAAAGAGAACTCTACATTATATATGCAATTCTATACTGTTAACGTGTTATTAATATACTTTGAGAATTAAATTTAATAATATGTTTGTACTGTTACCCTACTGTAATAATATTGACAGTACTGTTGTATATGTACTGATATTTGTTTGTTTTAAAATTTCAATAAAAATTAATGGAATTGGTTTAACATAGAAAACTTACCGTTGGCTCTCGATTCTAATCTATCACTCCGATTTGCAAACGGATTTCACTGAAGCTGTAACTTTCATCCCAGAACATAGTTTAGGGGCCATTACCTCTTCAACTATAGTCATTTTTCTTTCGATTGCAAACGTAACCAGTTTTTCAATGGTGTAATGGTTTAACATAGAAAACTTACCGTTGGCTCTCGATTCTAATCTATCACTCCGATTTGCAAACGGATTTCACTGAAGCTGTAACTTTCATCCCAGAACATAGTTTAGGGGCCATTACCTCTTCAACTATAGTCATTTTTCTTTCGATTGCAAACGTAACCAGTTTTTCAATGGTGTAATGGTTTAACATAGAAAACTTACCGTTGGCTCTCGATTCTAATCTATCACTCCGATTTGCAAACGGATTTCACTGAAGCTGTAACTTTCATCCCAGAACATAGTTTAGGGGCCATTACCTCTTCAACTATAGTCATTTTTCTTTCGATTGCAAACGTAACCAGTTTTTCAATGGTGTAATGGTTTAACATAGAAAACTTACCGTTGGCTCTCGATTCTAATCTATCACTCCGATTTGCAAACGGATTTCACTGAAGCTGTAACTTTCATCCCAGAACATAGTTTAGGGGCCATTACCTCTTCAACTATAGTCATTTTTCTTTCGATTGCAAACGTAACCAGTTTTTCAATGGTGTAATGGTTTAACATAGAAAACTTACCGTTGGCTCTCGATTCTAATCTATCACTCCGATTTGCAAACGGATTTCACTGAAGCTGTAACTTTCATCCCAGAACATAGTTTAGGGGCCATTACCTCTTCAACTATAGTCATTTTTCTTTCGATTGCAAACGTAACCAGTTTTTCAATGGTGTAATGGTTTAACATAGAAAACTTACCGTTGGCTCTCGATTCTAATCTATCACTCCGATTTGCAAACGGATTTCACTGAAGCTGTAACTTTCATCCCAGAACATAGTTTAGGGGCCATTACCTCTTCAACTATAGTCATTTTTCTTTCGATTGCAAACGTAACCAGTTTTTCAATGGTGTAATGGTTTAACATAGAAAACTTACCGTTGGCTCTCGATTCTAATCTATCACTCCGATTTGCAAACGGATTTCACTGAAGCTGTAACTTTCATCCCAGAACATAGTTTAGGGGCCATTACCTCTTCAACTATAGTCATTTTTCTTTCGATTGCAAACGTAACCAGTTTTTCAATGGTGTAATGGTTTAACATAGAAAACTTACCGTTGCCTCTCGATTCTAATCTATCACTCCGATTTGCTAACGGATTTCACTGAAGCTGTAACTTTCATCCCAGAACATAGTTTAGGGGCCATTACCTCTTCAACTATAGTCATTTTTCTTTCGATTGCAAACGTAACCAGTTTTTCAATGGTGTAATGGTTTAACATAGAAAACTTACCGTTGCCTCTCGATTCTAATCTATCACTCCGATTTGCTAACGGATTTCACTGAAGCTGTAACTTTCATCCCAGAACATAGTTTAGGGGCCATTACCTCTTCAACTATAGTCATTTTTCTTTCGATTGCAAACGTAACCAGTTTTTCAATGGTGTAATGGTTTAACATAGAAAACTTACCGTTGCCTCTCGATTCTAATCTATCACTCCGATTTGCTAACGGATTTCACTGAAGCTGTAACTTTCATCCCAGAACATAGTTTAGGGGCCATTACCTCTTCAACTATAGTCATTTTTCTTTCGATTGCAAACGTAACCAGTTTTTCAATGGTGTAATGGTTTAACATAGAAAACTTACCGTTGCCTCTCGATTCTAATCTATCACTCCGATTTGCTAACGGATTTCACTGAAGCTGTAACTTTCATCCCAGAACATAGTTTAGGGGCCATTACCTCTTCAACTATAGTCATTTTTCTTTCGATTGCAAACGTAACCAGTTTTTCAATGGTGTAATGGTTTAACATAGAAAACTTACCGTTGGCTCTCGATTCTAATCTATCACTCCGATTTGCAAACGGATTTCACTGAAGCTGTAACTTTCATCCCAGAACATAGTTTAGGGGCCATTACCTCTTCAACTATAGTCATTTTTCTTTCGATTGCAAACGTAACCAGTTTTTCAATGGTGTAATGGTTTAACATAGAAAACTTACCGTTGGCTCTCGATTCTAATCTATCACTCCGATTTGCAAACGGATTTCACTGAAGCTGTAACTTTCATCCCAGAACATAGTTTAGGGGCCATTACCTCTTCAACTATAGTCATTTTTCTTTCGATTGCAAACGTAACCAGTTTTTCAATGGTGTAATGGTTTAACATAGAAAACTTACCGTTGGCTCTCGATTCTAATCTATCACTCCGATTTGCAAACGGATTTCACTGAAGCTGTAACTTTCATCCCAGAACATAGTTTAGGGGCCATTACCTCTTCAACTATAGTCATTTTTCTTTCGATTGCAAACGTAACCAGTTTTTCAATGGTGTAATGGTTTAACATAGAAAACTTACCGTTGGCTCTCGATTCTAATCTATCACTCCGATTTGCAAACGGATTTCACTGAAGCTGTAACTTTCATCCCAGAACATAGTTTAGGGGCCATTACCTCTTCAACTATAGTCATTTTTCTTTCGATTGCAAACGTAACCAGTTTTTCAATGGTGTAATGGTTTAACATAGAAAACTTACCGTTGGCTCTCGATTCTAATCTATCACTCCGATTTGCAAACGGATTTCACTGAAGCTGTAACTTTCATCCCAGAACATAGTTTAGGGGCCATTACCTCTTCAACTATAGTCATTTTTCTTTCGATTGCAAACGTAACCAGTTTTTCAATGGTGTAATGGTTTAACATAGAAAACTTACCGTTGGCTCTCGATTCTAATCTATCACTCCGATTTGCAAACGGATTTCACTGAAGCTGTAACTTTCATCCCAGAACATAGTTTAGGGGCCATTACCTCTTCAACTATAGTCATTTTTCTTTCGATTGCAAACGTAACCAGTTTTTCAATGGTGTAATGGTTTAACATAGAAAACTTACCGTTGGCTCTCGATTCTAATCTATCACTCCGATTTGCAAACGGATTTCACTGAAGCTGTAACTTTCATCCCAGAACATAGTTTAGGGGCCATTACCTCTTCAACTATAGTCATTTTTCTTTCGATTGCAAACGTAACCAGTTTTTCAATGGTGTAATGGTTTAACATAGAAAACTTACCGTTGGCTCTCGATTCTAATCTATCACTCCGATTTGCAAACGGATTTCACTGAAGCTGTAACTTTCATCCCAGAACATAGTTTAGGGGCCATTACCTCTTCAACTATAGTCATTTTTCTTTCGATTGCAAACGTAACCAGTTTTTCAATGGTGTAATGGTTTAACATAGAAAACTTACCGTTGGCTCTCGATTCTAATCTATCACTCCGATTTGCAAACGGATTTCACTGAAGCTGTAACTTTCATCCCAGAACATAGTTTAGGGGCCATTACCTCTTCAACTATAGTCATTTTTCTTTCGATTGCAAACGTAACCAGTTTTTCAATGGTGTAATGGTTTAACATAGAAAACTTACCGTTGGCTCTCGATTCTAATCTATCACTCCGATTTGCAAACGGATTTCACTGAAGCTGTAACTTTCATCCCAGAACATAGTTTAGGGGCCATTACCTCTTCAACTATAGTCATTTTTCTTTCGATTGCAAACGTAACCAGTTTTTCAATGGTGTAATGGTTTAACATAGAAAACTTACCGTTGGCTCTCGATTCTAATCTATCACTCCGATTTGCAAACGGATTTCACTGAAGCTGTAACTTTCATCCCAGAACATAGTTTAGGGGCCATTACCTCTTCAACTATAGTCATTTTTCTTTCGATTGCAAACGTAACCAGTTTTTCAATGGTGTAATGGTTTAACATAGAAAACTTACCGTTGGCTCTCGATTCTAATCTATCACTCCGATTTGCAAACGGATTTCACTGAAGCTGTAACTTTCATCCCAGAACATAGTTTAGGGGCCATTACCTCTTCAACTATAGTCATTTTTCTTTCGATTGCAAACGTAACCAGTTTTTCAATGGTGTAATGGTTTAACATAGAAAACTTACCGTTGGCTCTCGATTCTAATCTATCACTCCGATTTGCAAACGGATTTCACTGAAGCTGTAACTTTCATCCCAGAACATAGTTTAGGGGCCATTACCTCTTCAACTATAGTCATTTTTCTTTCGATTGCAAACGTAACCAGTTTTTCAATGGTGTAATGGTTTAACATAGAAAACTTACCGTTGGCTCTCGATTCTAATCTATCACTCCGATTTGCAAACGGATTTCACTGAAGCTGTAACTTTCATCCCAGAACATAGTTTAGGGGCCATTACCTCTTCAACTATAGTCATTTTTCTTTCGATTGCAAACGTAACCAGTTTTTCAATGGTGTAATGGTTTAACATAGAAAACTTACCGTTGGCTCTCGATTCTAATCTATCACTCCGATTTGCAAACGGATTTCACTGAAGCTGTAACTTTCATCCCAGAACATAGTTTAGGGGCCATTACCTCTTCAACTATAGTCATTTTTCTTTCGATTGCAAACGTAACCAGTTTTTCAATGGTGTAATGGTTTAACATAGAAAACTTACCGTTGGCTCTCGATTCTAATCTATCACTCCGATTTGCAAACGGATTTCACTGAAGCTGTAACTTTCATCCCAGAACATAGTTTAGGGGCCATTACCTCTTCAACTATAGTCATTTTTCTTTCGATTGCAAACGTAACCAGTTTTTCAATGGTGTAATGGTTTAACATAGAAAACTTACCGTTGGCTCTCGATTCTAATCTATCACTCCGATTTGCAAACGGATTTCACTGAAGCTGTAACTTTCATCCCAGAACATAGTTTAGGGGCCATTACCTCTTCAACTATAGTCATTTTTCTTTCGATTGCAAACGTAACCAGTTTTTCAATGGTGTAATGGTTTAACATAGAAAACTTACCGTTGGCTCTCGATTCTAATCTATCACTCCGATTTGCAAACGGATTTCACTGAAGCTGTAACTTTCATCCCAGAACATAGTTTAGGGGCCATTACCTCTTCAACTATAGTCATTTTTCTTTCGATTGCAAACGTAACCAGTTTTTCAATGGTGTAATGGTTTAACATAGAAAACTTACCGTTGGCTCTCGATTCTAATCTATCACTCCGATTTGCAAACGGATTTCACTGAAGCTGTAACTTTCATCCCAGAACATAGTTTAGGGGCCATTACCTCTTCAACTATAGTCATTTTTCTTTCGATTGCAAACGTAACCAGTTTTTCAATGGTGTAATGGTTTAACATAGAAAACTTACCGTTGGCTCTCGATTCTAATCTATCACTCCGATTTGCAAACGGATTTCACTGAAGCTGTAACTTTCATCCCAGAACATAGTTTAGGGGCCATTACCTCTTCAACTATAGTCATTTTTCTTTCGATTGCAAACGTAACCAGTTTTTCAATGGTGTAATGGTTTAACATAGAAAACTTACCGTTGGCTCTCGATTCTAATCTATCACTCCGATTTGCAAACGGATTTCACTGAAGCTGTAACTTTCATCCCAGAACATAGTTTAGGGGCCATTACCTCTTCAACTATAGTCATTTTTCTTTCGATTGCAAACGTAACCAGTTTTTCAATGGTGTAATGGTTTAACATAGAAAACTTACCGTTGGCTCTCGATTCTAATCTATCACTCCGATTTGCAAACGGATTTCACTGAAGCTGTAACTTTCATCCCAGAACATAGTTTAGGGGCCATTACCTCTTCAACTATAGTCATTTTTCTTTCGATTGCAAACGTAACCAGTTTTTCAATGGTGTAATGGTTTAACATAGAAAACTTACCGTTGGCTCTCGATTCTAATCTATCACTCCGATTTGCAAACGGATTTCACTGAAGCTGTAACTTTCATCCCAGAACATAGTTTAGGGGCCATTACCTCTTCAACTATAGTCATTTTTCTTTCGATTGCAAACGTAACCAGTTTTTCAATGGTGTAATGGTTTAACATAGAAAACTTACCGTTGGCTCTCGATTCTAATCTATCACTCCGATTTGCAAACGGATTTCACTGAAGCTGTAACTTTCATCCCAGAACATAGTTTAGGGGCCATTACCTCTTCAACTATAGTCATTTTTCTTTCGATTGCAAACGTAACCAGTTTTTCAATGGTGTAATGGTTTAACATAGAAAACTTACCGTTGGCTCTCGATTCTAATCTATCACTCCGATTTGCAAACGGATTTCACTGAAGCTGTAACTTTCATCCCAGAACATAGTTTAGGGGCCATTACCTCTTCAACTATAGTCATTTTTCTTTCGATTGCAAACGTAACCAGTTTTTCAATGGTGTAATGGTTTAACATAGAAAACTTACCGTTGGCTCTCGATTCTAATCTATCACTCCGATTTGCAAACGGATTTCACTGAAGCTGTAACTTTCATCCCAGAACATAGTTTAGGGGCCATTACCTCTTCAACTATAGTCATTTTTCTTTCGATTGCAAACGTAACCAGTTTTTCAATGGTGTAATGGTTTAACATAGAAAACTTACCGTTGGCTCTCGATTCTAATCTATCACTCCGATTTGCAAACGGATTTCACTGAAGCTGTAACTTTCATCCCAGAACATAGTTTAGGGGCCATTACCTCTTCAACTATAGTCATTTTTCTTTCGATTGCAAACGTAACCAGTTTTTCAATGGTGTAATGGTTTAACATAGAAAACTTACCGTTGGCTCTCGATTCTAATCTATCACTCCGATTTGCAAACGGATTTCACTGAAGCTGTAACTTTCATCCCAGAACATAGTTTAGGGGCCATTACCTCTTCAACTATAGTCATTTTTCTTTCGATTGCAAACGTAACCAGTTTTTCAATGGTGTAATGGTTTAACATAGAAAACTTACCGTTGGCTCTCGATTCTAATCTATCACTCCGATTTGCAAACGGATTTCACTGAAGCTGTAACTTTCATCCCAGAACATAGTTTAGGGGCCATTACCTCTTCAACTATAGTCATTTTTCTTTCGATTGCAAACGTAACCAGTTTTTCAATGGTGTAATGGTTTAACATAGAAAACTTACCGTTGGCTCTCGATTCTAATCTATCACTCCGATTTGCAAACGGATTTCACTGAAGCTGTAACTTTCATCCCAGAACATAGTTTAGGGGCCATTACCTCTTCAACTATAGTCATTTTTCTTTCGATTGCAAACGTAACCAGTTTTTCAATGGTGTAATGGTTTAACATAGAAAACTTACCGTTGGCTCTCGATTCTAATCTATCACTCCGATTTGCAAACGGATTTCACTGAAGCTGTAACTTTCATCCCAGAACATAGTTTAGGGGCCATTACCTCTTCAACTATAGTCATTTTTCTTTCGATTGCAAACGTAACCAGTTTTTCAATGGTGTAATGGTTTAACATAGAAAACTTACCGTTGGCTCTCGATTCTAATCTATCACTCCGATTTGCAAACGGATTTCACTGAAGCTGTAACTTTCATCCCAGAACATAGTTTAGGGGCCATTACCTCTTCAACTATAGTCATTTTTCTTTCGATTGCAAACGTAACCAGTTTTTCAATGGTGTAATGGTTTAACATAGAAAACTTACCGTTGGCTCTCGATTCTAATCTATCACTCCGATTTGCAAACGGATTTCACTGAAGCTGTAACTTTCATCCCAGAACATAGTTTAGGGGCCATTACCTCTTCAACTATAGTCATTTTTCTTTCGATTGCAAACGTAACCAGTTTTTCAATGGTGTAATGGTTTAACATAGAAAACTTACCGTTGGCTCTCGATTCTAATCTATCACTCCGATTTGCAAACGGATTTCACTGAAGCTGTAACTTTCATCCCAGAACATAGTTTAGGGGCCATTACCTCTTCAACTATAGTCATTTTTCTTTCGATTGCAAACGTAACCAGTTTTTCAATGGTGTAATGGTTTAACATAGAAAACTTACCGTTGGCTCTCGATTCTAATCTATCACTCCGATTTGCAAACGGATTTCACTGAAGCTGTAACTTTCATCCCAGAACATAGTTTAGGGGCCATTACCTCTTCAACTATAGTCATTTTTCTTTCGATTGCAAACGTAACCAGTTTTTCAATGGTGTAATGGTTTAACATAGAAAACTTACCGTTGGCTCTCGATTCTAATCTATCACTCCGATTTGCAAACGGATTTCACTGAAGCTGTAACTTTCATCCCAGAACATAGTTTAGGGGCCATTACCTCTTCAACTATAGTCATTTTTCTTTCGATTGCAAACGTAACCAGTTTTTCAATGGTGTAATGGTTTAACATAGAAAACTTACCGTTGGCTCTCGATTCTAATCTATCACTCCGATTTGCAAACGGATTTCACTGAAGCTGTAACTTTCATCCCAGAACATAGTTTAGGGGCCATTACCTCTTCAACTATAGTCATTTTTCTTTCGATTGCAAACGTAACCAGTTTTTCAATGGTGTAATGGTTTAACATAGAAAACTTACCGTTGGCTCTCGATTCTAATCTATCACTCCGATTTGCAAACGGATTTCACTGAAGCTGTAACTTTCATCCCAGAACATAGTTTAGGGGCCATTACCTCTTCAACTATAGTCATTTTTCTTTCGATTGCAAACGTAACCAGTTTTTCAATGGTGTAATGGTTTAACATAGAAAACTTACCGTTGGCTCTCGATTCTAATCTATCACTCCGATTTGCAAACGGATTTCACTGAAGCTGTAACTTTCATCCCAGAACATAGTTTAGGGGCCATTACCTCTTCAACTATAGTCATTTTTCTTTCGATTGCAAACGTAACCAGTTTTTCAATGGTGTAATGGTTTAACATAGAAAACTTACCGTTGGCTCTCGATTCTAATCTATCACTCCGATTTGCAAACGGATTTCACTGAAGCTGTAACTTTCATCCCAGAACATAGTTTAGGGGCCATTACCTCTTCAACTATAGTCATTTTTCTTTCGATTGCAAACGTAACCAGTTTTTCAATGGTGTAATGGTTTAACATAGAAAACTTACCGTTGGCTCTCGATTCTAATCTATCACTCCGATTTGCAAACGGATTTCACTGAAGCTGTAACTTTCATCCCAGAACATAGTTTAGGGGCCATTACCTCTTCAACTATAGTCATTTTTCTTTCGATTGCAAACGTAACCAGTTTTTCAATGGTGTAATGGTTTAACATAGAAAACTTACCGTTGGCTCTCGATTCTAATCTATCACTCCGATTTGCAAACGGATTTCACTGAAGCTGTAACTTTCATCCCAGAACATAGTTTAGGGGCCATTACCTCTTCAACTATAGTCATTTTTCTTTCGATTGCAAACGTAACCAGTTTTTCAATGGTGTAATGGTTTAACATAGAAAACTTACCGTTGGCTCTCGATTCTAATCTATCACTCCGATTTGCAAACGGATTTCACTGAAGCTGTAACTTTCATCCCAGAACATAGTTTAGGGGCCATTACCTCTTCAACTATAGTCATTTTTCTTTCGATTGCAAACGTAACCAGTTTTTCAATGGTGTAATGGTTTAACATAGAAAACTTACCGTTGGCTCTCGATTCTAATCTATCACTCCGATTTGCAAACGGATTTCACTGAAGCTGTAACTTTCATCCCAGAACATAGTTTAGGGGCCATTACCTCTTCAACTATAGTCATTTTTCTTTCGATTGCAAACGTAACCAGTTTTTCAATGGTGTAATGGTTTAACATAGAAAACTTACCGTTGGCTCTCGATTCTAATCTATCACTCCGATTTGCAAACGGATTTCACTGAAGCTGTAACTTTCATCCCAGAACATAGTTTAGGGGCCATTACCTCTTCAACTATAGTCATTTTTCTTTCGATTGCAAACGTAACCAGTTTTTCAATGGTGTAATGGTTTAACATAGAAAACTTACCGTTGGCTCTCGATTCTAATCTATCACTCCGATTTGCAAACGGATTTCACTGAAGCTGTAACTTTCATCCCAGAACATAGTTTAGGGGCCATTACCTCTTCAACTATAGTCATTTTTCTTTCGATTGCAAACGTAACCAGTTTTTCAATGGTGTAATGGTTTAACATAGAAAACTTACCGTTGGCTCTCGATTCTAATCTATCACTCCGATTTGCAAACGGATTTCACTGAAGCTGTAACTTTCATCCCAGAACATAGTTTAGGGGCCATTACCTCTTCAACTATAGTCATTTTTCTTTCGATTGCAAACGTAACCAGTTTTTCAATGGTGTAATGGTTTAACATAGAAAACTTACCGTTGGCTCTCGATTCTAATCTATCACTCCGATTTGCAAACGGATTTCACTGAAGCTGTAACTTTCATCCCAGAACATAGTTTAGGGGCCATTACCTCTTCAACTATAGTCATTTTTCTTTCGATTGCAAACGTAACCAGTTTTTCAATGGTGTAATGGTTTAACATAGAAAACTTACCGTTGGCTCTCGATTCTAATCTATCACTCCGATTTGCAAACGGATTTCACTGAAGCTGTAACTTTCATCCCAGAACATAGTTTAGGGGCCATTACCTCTTCAACTATAGTCATTTTTCTTTCGATTGCAAACGTAACCAGTTTTTCAATGGTGTAATGGTTTAACATAGAAAACTTACCGTTGGCTCTCGATTCTAATCTATCACTCCGATTTGCAAACGGATTTCACTGAAGCTGTAACTTTCATCCCAGAACATAGTTTAGGGGCCATTACCTCTTCAACTATAGTCATTTTTCTTTCGATTGCAAACGTAACCAGTTTTTCAATGGTGTAATGGTTTAACATAGAAAACTTACCGTTGGCTCTCGATTCTAATCTATCACTCCGATTTGCAAACGGATTTCACTGAAGCTGTAACTTTCATCCCAGAACATAGTTTAGGGGCCATTACCTCTTCAACTATAGTCATTTTTCTTTCGATTGCAAACGTAACCAGTTTTTCAATGGTGTAATGGTTTAACATAGAAAACTTACCGTTGGCTCTCGATTCTAATCTATCACTCCGATTTGCAAACGGATTTCACTGAAGCTGTAACTTTCATCCCAGAACATAGTTTAGGGGCCATTACCTCTTCAACTATAGTCATTTTTCTTTCGATTGCAAACGTAACCAGTTTTTCAATGGTGTAATGGTTTAACATAGAAAACTTACCGTTGGCTCTCGATTCTAATCTATCACTCCGATTTGCAAACGGATTTCACTGAAGCTGTAACTTTCATCCCAGAACATAGTTTAGGGGCCATTACCTCTTCAACTATAGTCATTTTTCTTTCGATTGCAAACGTAACCAGTTTTTCAATGGTGTAATGGTTTAACATAGAAAACTTACCGTTGGCTCTCGATTCTAATCTATCACTCCGATTTGCAAACGGATTTCACTGAAGCTGTAACTTTCATCCCAGAACATAGTTTAGGGGCCATTACCTCTTCAACTATAGTCATTTTTCTTTCGATTGCAAACGTAACCAGTTTTTCAATGGTGTAATGGTTTAACATAGAAAACTTACCGTTGGCTCTCGATTCTAATCTATCACTCCGATTTGCAAACGGATTTCACTGAAGCTGTAACTTTCATCCCAGAACATAGTTTAGGGGCCATTACCTCTTCAACTATAGTCATTTTTCTTTCGATTGCAAACGTAACCAGTTTTTCAATGGTGTAATGGTTTAACATAGAAAACTTACCGTTGGCTCTCGATTCTAATCTATCACTCCGATTTGCAAACGGATTTCACTGAAGCTGTAACTTTCATCCCAGAACATAGTTTAGGGGCCATTACCTCTTCAACTATAGTCATTTTTCTTTCGATTGCAAACGTAACCAGTTTTTCAATGGTGTAATGGTTTAACATAGAAAACTTACCGTTGGCTCTCGATTCTAATCTATCACTCCGATTTGCAAACGGATTTCACTGAAGCTGTAACTTTCATCCCAGAACATAGTTTAGGGGCCATTACCTCTTCAACTATAGTCATTTTTCTTTCGATTGCAAACGTAACCAGTTTTTCAATGGTGTAATGGTTTAACATAGAAAACTTACCGTTGGCTCTCGATTCTAATCTATCACTCCGATTTGCAAACGGATTTCACTGAAGCTGTAACTTTCATCCCAGAACATAGTTTAGGGGCCATTACCTCTTCAACTATAGTCATTTTTCTTTCGATTGCAAACGTAACCAGTTTTTCAATGGTGTAATGGTTTAACATAGAAAACTTACCGTTGGCTCTCGATTCTAATCTATCACTCCGATTTGCAAACGGATTTCACTGAAGCTGTAACTTTCATCCCAGAACATAGTTTAGGGGCCATTACCTCTTCAACTATAGTCATTTTTCTTTCGATTGCAAACGTAACCAGTTTTTCAATGGTGTAATGGTTTAACATAGAAAACTTACCGTTGGCTCTCGATTCTAATCTATCACTCCGATTTGCAAACGGATTTCACTGAAGCTGTAACTTTCATCCCAGAACATAGTTTAGGGGCCATTACCTCTTCAACTATAGTCATTTTTCTTTCGATTGCAAACGTAACCAGTTTTTCAATGGTGTAATGGTTTAACATAGAAAACTTACCGTTGGCTCTCGATTCTAATCTATCACTCCGATTTGCAAACGGATTTCACTGAAGCTGTAACTTTCATCCCAGAACATAGTTTAGGGGCCATTACCTCTTCAACTATAGTCATTTTTCTTTCGATTGCAAACGTAACCAGTTTTTCAATGGTGTAATGGTTTAACATAGAAAACTTACCGTTGGCTCTCGATTCTAATCTATCACTCCGATTTGCAAACGGATTTCACTGAAGCTGTAACTTTCATCCCAGAACATAGTTTAGGGGCCATTACCTCTTCAACTATAGTCATTTTTCTTTCGATTGCAAACGTAACCAGTTTTTCAATGGTGTAATGGTTTAACATAGAAAACTTACCGTTGGCTCTCGATTCTAATCTATCACTCCGATTTGCAAACGGATTTCACTGAAGCTGTAACTTTCATCCCAGAACATAGTTTAGGGGCCATTACCTCTTCAACTATAGTCATTTTTCTTTCGATTGCAAACGTAACCAGTTTTTCAATGGTGTAATGGTTTAACATAGAAAACTTACCGTTGGCTCTCGATTCTAATCTATCACTCCGATTTGCAAACGGATTTCACTGAAGCTGTAACTTTCATCCCAGAACATAGTTTAGGGGCCATTACCTCTTCAACTATAGTCATTTTTCTTTCGATTGCAAACGTAACCAGTTTTTCAATGGTGTAATGGTTTAACATAGAAAACTTACCGTTGGCTCTCGATTCTAATCTATCACTCCGATTTGCAAACGGATTTCACTGAAGCTGTAACTTTCATCCCAGAACATAGTTTAGGGGCCATTACCTCTTCAACTATAGTCATTTTTCTTTCGATTGCAAACGTAACCAGTTTTTCAATGGTGTAATGGTTTAACATAGAAAACTTACCGTTGGCTCTCGATTCTAATCTATCACTCCGATTTGCAAACGGATTTCACTGAAGCTGTAACTTTCATCCCAGAACATAGTTTAGGGGCCATTACCTCTTCAACTATAGTCATTTTTCTTTCGATTGCAAACGTAACCAGTTTTTCAATGGTGTAATGGTTTAACATAGAAAACTTACCGTTGGCTCTCGATTCTAATCTATCACTCCGATTTGCAAACGGATTTCACTGAAGCTGTAACTTTCATCCCAGAACATAGTTTAGGGGCCATTACCTCTTCAACTATAGTCATTTTTCTTTCGATTGCAAACGTAACCAGTTTTTCAATGGTGTAATGGTTTAACATAGAAAACTTACCGTTGGCTCTCGATTCTAATCTATCACTCCGATTTGCAAACGGATTTCACTGAAGCTGTAACTTTCATCCCAGAACATAGTTTAGGGGCCATTACCTCTTCAACTATAGTCATTTTTCTTTCGATTGCAAACGTAACCAGTTTTTCAATGGTGTAATGGTTTAACGTAGAAAACTTACCGTTGGCTCTCGATTCTAATCTATCACTCCGATTTGCAAACGGATTTCACTGAAGCTGTAACTTTCATCCCAGAACATAGTTTAGGGGCCATTACCTCTTCAACTATAGTCATTTTTCTTTCGATTGCAAACGTAACCAGTTTTTCAATGGTGTAATGGTTTAACATAGAAAACTTACCGTTGGCTCTCGATTCTAATCTATCACTCCGATTTGCAAACGGATTTCACTGAAGCTGTAACTTTCATCCCAGAACATAGTTTAGGGGCCATTACCTCTTCAACTATAGTCATTTTTCTTTCGATTGCAAACGTAACCAGTTTTTCAATGGTGTAATGGTTTAACGTAGAAAACTTACCGTTGGCTCTCGATTCTAATCTATCACTCCGATTTGCAAACGGATTTCACTGAAGCTGTAACTTTCATCCCAGAACATAGTTTAGGGGCCATTACCTCTTCAACTATAGTCATTTTTCTTTCGATTGCAAACGTAACCAGTTTTTCAATGGTGTAATGGTTTAACATAGAAAACTTACCGTTGGCTCTCGATTCTAATCTATCACTCCGATTTGCAAACGGATTTCACTGAAGCTGTAACTTTCATCCCAGAACATAGTTTAGGGGCCATTACCTCTTCAACTATAGTCATTTTTCTTTCGATTGCAAACGTAACCAGTTTTTCAATGGTGTAATGGTTTAACATAGAAAACTTACCGTTGGCTCTCGATTCTAATCTATCACTCCGATTTGCAAACGGATTTCACTGAAGCTGTAACTTTCATCCCAGAACATAGTTTAGGGGCCATTACCTCTTCAACTATAGTCATTTTTCTTTCGATTGCAAACGTAACCAGTTTTTCAATGGTGTAATGGTTTAACATAGAAAACTTACCGTTGGCTCTCGATTCTAATCTATCACTCCGATTTGCAAACGGATTTCACTGAAGCTGTAACTTTCATCCCAGAACATAGTTTAGGGGCCATTACCTCTTCAACTATAGTCATTTTTCTTTCGATTGCAAACGTAACCAGTTTTTCAATGGTGTAATGGTTTAACATAGAAAACTTACCGTTGGCTCTCGATTCTAATCTATCACTCCGATTTGCAAACGGATTTCACTGAAGCTGTAACTTTCATCCCAGAACATAGTTTAGGGGCCATTACCTCTTCAACTATAGTCATTTTTCTTTCGATTGCAAACGTAACCAGTTTTTCAATGGTGTAATGGTTTAACGTAGAAAACTTACCGTTGGCTCTCGATTCTAATCTATCACTCCGATTTGCAAACGGATTTCACTGAAGCTGTAACTTTCATCCCAGAACATAGTTTAGGGGCCATTACCTCTTCAACTATAGTCATTTTTCTTTCGATTGCAAACGTAACCAGTTTTTCAATGGTGTAATGGTTTAACATAGAAAACTTACCGTTGGCTCTCGATTCTAATCTATCACTCCGATTTGCAAACGGATTTCACTGAAGCTGTAACTTTCATCCCAGAACATAGTTTAGGGGCCATTACCTCTTCAACTATAGTCATTTTTCTTTCGATTGCAAACGTAACCAGTTTTTCAATGGTGTAATGGTTTAACGTAGAAAACTTACCGTTGGCTCTCGATTCTAATCTATCACTCCGATTTGCAAACGGATTTCACTGAAGCTGTAACTTTCATCCCAGAACATAGTTTAGGGGCCATTACCTCTTCAACTATAGTCATTTTTCTTTCGATTGCAAACGTAACCAGTTTTTCAATGGTGTAATGGTTTAACATAGAAAACTTACCGTTGGCTCTCGATTCTAATCTATCACTCCGATTTGCAAACGGATTTCACTGAAGCTGTAACTTTCATCCCAGAACATAGTTTAGGGGCCATTACCTCTTCAACTATAGTCATTTTTCTTTCGATTGCAAACGTAACCAGTTTTTCAATGGTGTAATGGTTTAACATAGAAAACTTACCGTTGGCTCTCGATTCTAATCTATCACTCCGATTTGCAAACGGATTTCACTGAAGCTGTAACTTTCATCCCAGAACATAGTTTAGGGGCCATTACCTCTTCAACTATAGTCATTTTTCTTTCGATTGCAAACGTAACCAGTTTTTCAATGGTGTAATGGTTTAACATAGAAAACTTACCGTTGGCTCTCGATTCTAATCTATCACTCCGATTTGCAAACGGATTTCACTGAAGCTGTAACTTTCATCCCAGAACATAGTTTAGGGGCCATTACCTCTTCAACTATAGTCATTTTTCTTTCGATTGCAAACGTAACCAGTTTTTCAATGGTGTAATGGTTTAACATAGAAAACTTACCGTTGCCTCTCGATTCTAATCTATCACTCTGGGGGTGGCATGGGCGGAGCCATGCTGAACAGACCTGTTTAGCTGGAGCTCTGTGCTAGCAGCAGTGGTAATTAGATTTAAATGATAATATACATGGTGATTTTATGCTGAACTGTTTAAGGATGTTATAAAGATACCACAGCAGCAAATTTGAACTTTAAAGTTAAGAAATAACCTTTTTTGGATGAGCTGTCAATCTAAGGCCTTATCAGATAGTATGTGGATGACTGACAGTTTTTTATATGATCTTCTGCACTACTGAACAAACAAAGATTCAATAATCCTGTTCACTAAAAGGAATATACTATAAGAAGATATTTATTATATGCTTTATTCTGTGTTTTGAGAAGGTTTCAAATTTCAAATACAGCTTTCTCTATCAGGCAAGATGATGCAGATCTTTTATTTTTAAACTATAAAAACGGGCTGAAAATTGCTTAAAAAACGGCGGTTTTCACATAGTAAAGGTGCCTGATTCATGCAGAACATGAATATATATATTAAATATTGATTTGAGAACATTTTCTTTAAACTGTCTATCAGATTTTGCATCCATAGGCAGCTATATAAACAAACAAAATGGCGCCCGTTTCCGTTTTTCAATGAGCTGTATACCAAAGATTAAAAAGTTAAAACTGGCGCTTTTGGTACAAAACACAAGAGGAACTAGTAAAGAACACATTGATATGTGTTAAAATGTGTTTCTCAAACATTTAATGCAAGCTGGCTATCAGATCCTGCTTCCCTGATCTTAATACAGTGCAGACAAGATGGCGCCGGCTTCAGGATTTCTAAGTGATATATCTACATAAATAAACAGCGGAGAACGGCGGTTTTGGCATAGATTAGGTGCCTGACACTTGTAGAACAGCAACATATGTTTTAAATTTTAATTTAAGAACATTTTTTCAGCGCTGGCTGTCAGATTTTGCTACCCTATTCATTACAATAGAACAGACAAGATGGCGTCAGATCTCGTTTTTAAAACAGTAATAGTTCATAAAATAAACATCCTAGAGTGGCGGTTTTGGTCTTAAATTGAAGGGACATTAATAAGAAACACCATCATATGATTTTTTATTCATATTGATTCACTTTTTGTCACGCTGTTTGTCGGATTGGGCTCCTCATGATGTGTATACAGTAGACAAGATGGCAGCTGATTCTAATTTTTAAACAGTATCTATATGTGACAGTGACATCTGAGAACAGCAATTTAAAGCATAATTATAAGGAGCTATAATGAAGATTACATTTATATGATCTATGTTTTATTTTATTCTCCATTTTTGTGCTCCAGTATGCCAGAATGTTATTGTGGGTTGCTATGGTGGAATTTTCATAGCATTTTTCCATAATCCAACATTTGTCCTCTATTTTTAGCATATGATTCATTCTTTTTTCTCATATTGAATGAACATTTCTGCTGAATTACATAAGCATATGTTTTTAAAGGAACAGTATTGCAATTTTTGCTACTCTGTATTCACTTTATATGGACATTGATATGAAATAAAACAACAGGAATTTTAAGCTGTATTACATGAGCATATATTTTTAAAGGGACAGTACAGCAATTTTTGATACTCTGTATGCATATGGACATTGATATGAGATAAAACAACAGGAATTTTAAGCTGGAAGATTTTCATTTTACAGTGTACAAACACAATTTTTGACAACATTTTTAAGTTATGCCAACTAAGGTTAGGCGTTCTGAAGTAGAGAAACTTTCTGGAACTACTTATTCAAACTCCAAAATATCAATCAGTGACGCTATCTCAGAAAATAATAATATTGCAGAGAATATGGCGTCTGATACTACATTACAAATAAAATCAAAAGGTTCTCAGCAGACAAATAAAAAAACGAACAAGGACAAAGGTTGCCAAACAATGGATAAATCTCCTTCTCCTTCTATCTCACAAACTACTCGTGATGAAGAACTTCTTAATAAAATCCAACACATCTTTAAAGCAGAATTGGCGGTGGCAGTAGCTGATTTTACAGGTCAAATTAATGAGTTGGGCAAAAGAGTTAATGACCTTGAGAACCGTACTGATGAATTGTCTGATATTGTAGAAAGTGATAAGACAGTAGTAGATGAACATACCTCTAAACTGGAGCTCATTGACTTTAAATTAGAAGATCTTGAGAACAGATCTCGGAGAGCCAATTTGAGAATTAAAGGCCTGTCAGAATCTGTGATTGATCTAAAAGAAACAGCGTTGAAAATGTTCACCACTCTGCTCCCACATGTAGAAGTATCTCAATTTAGAATTGTCAGGATTCATAGAGCCATGGCAAGACAAAGGAACCCTGAAATACCAAAGGATGTAGTGATGTGTTTGTTCTATCCGGAGATGAGGGATGTAATATTACAAGCAACAAGAGGACTGTCATCTATTCCTGGTTTTCCAGCTTCTGTTCAACTTTATGCTGACATTTCACCTCTCACGTTAGCAAGAAGAAGGGAGTTAAAACCAGTTACACAGACTCTGATTAAAAATAATATTAAATATAGGTGGAATTTCCCATTTGCCCTCTCTTTTCAATACCTGGGTTCGATCTACACAGCTAGGTCTCTGAATGAAGGGAAAAGAATTTTAGAATCTCTACAAATGAAAATGGAAACGCCTATTCCCAATCCAGCATTACCTCCTAGATCACAAAGAATATGGAAAAATAGATTCACTTCCAGAAAATTGGTGCAGTCCATTCCTGTCTCTGTTGCCTCTTTGTCGATTTCACAAGGTCAAGCATCATCTTCTGTTATAACTGAAGATTCTGAAATTTTGTCTGAGAATAGTCAAGCTACTCCTTCAACATCTATGGATATTCAAGAATGAGATTGTTAACATTCTCAAAAATCCTGGATCACACTGACACCTACACATTTTACCTTTTTAGACCTAGATTAGTATTTTTTACTCTGACACCTTTTCAAAAGCAATAAGTTGTAAGTGTAATTAGTTTAGTATATATTCTGACACCTTGTCAATAAGTATAGATAGATTAGATTTAGATTATTATAGTTTATTCTAACACCTTTTCACAAAAGTGAGAGATTAGTAATTTAGTTGTTTTATTCGGAAGTGAGAGAAACGAATCTCCTTAGCTTTCAACACAATGGTTTTATTCTAGTCCACTAGTTCTTTGAAAGTAGTGAAGAAGATTTTGTTATATATGAAGTTTGGGGTAGAAACTTCTACTCTTATTATATTTGTATCTTCATGTTCATAAAAAGTCAAACTTTAGAGGTTAGGTAATTACACTGACACCTTCACATTGTTTCGAATTTTTAGATTTTTATAGATGAAACTGACACCTTTTCATATAATTTGGGTCATTTACTGAAATGAACCGTTATATTTATCCATGGATAAATATTTTAGTGAGGTTTACTCTGACACCTTTTCAATTAATTTAGGTAGATAGATAAAGAAAAACTCTAAGTCAAGACTATAAAGGCTTAATATCTATATTATTTGTAAGATAAGATATATCTTCAATAACTTTGGAATATTAAATATAAAGATATTCAAGGAACTTGGAACTTTTAGTGATCTCATATCCTGCGAAGATGGATATCTTCTATTTCTGGAGTGCACTTTGGATTTTATCCGAACTTTACACTATACACTCCAAAGACTTTTACAGTATTTTAATTATATAGGAGAAATATTATTAAAAAATGTATATTGAATACGTGTCAAATTTACTTTGTATTATACAAAGATATATTGTGTTTTATGTTTGATAGTTCTTTATATTTGAAAGAAGAGTTGACAAATGTCAATTTTTAGATATTGAATTTTAGCAAAAATAATAATATCACCATTCTAGTTTAACAAAATACATTATTAATATTTAATTTACATAATAGATTTTTAAGCTGCTGGTATACATGTCCTCCAAAAGGGATATACTTGTGGTCAGTTTAATATCCTGATCACAACTATTCCAAATGAGGAACATTTGTTCCACTGCAGTATTAAAAGTTATGTTTTATGTTATTGTTTTTTTGTTCTTTGTATTTGTTGACCGAAATTTTAAAAATGTTGACATTCTATTTTTCACGAGGATAGCTGTATTAAATAAATGGCTTTTGTCCAAACATGACTAAGATATTATCCCACAATGTTAGGGGATTTAATTCTCCTAACAAAAGATCTAAGGCTTTCATTGATTATAAAAAATACAACCCTGATATTATTGCCCTACAGGAAACCCATTTTATCGTTACTTCACACCCAAAATTTTTTAATAAGCAATATTCGAGAGTTTACTCTTCTTGTGCAAGTAAAAAACATAGAGGGGTGACTATATTGCTTAAAAATAGTGTACCCTTTACAGAAATACAAGAATTTAAAGATAATGAAGGTACCTTTATTATACTTTTAGGGAAAATGGGAGAGAAAGATGTTTGCTTGGTAAATTCTTATTTGCCTCCAGTAAATCCATTTAAAATTTTTAAAGTCATAATTGAGAAATTGAATAGTTTAAATTATGACAATCTAATTTGGTGTGGAGATTTCAACTTCACTATGACACCCAATTTAGATAGAACCTCCAAGACTCCAGACAAACTATCTAAAAAACAAAGAAATTGGGTCAACAATTCATTAAAACAACTTTTTATTACAGATATATGGAGGGAACTTAATCCTTTAACAAGAGCATATTCTTTTTTCTCCAAAACACATGGTATTTATTCAAGGATTGACATTACCTTACTAAGTAATAATCTTATTCCAAATACTTTTTATTCTAGATATATACCGTCGTCGTGGTCTGACCACGATATGCTATATACTGTTTTGGATATTACAAATCAACCAAAGTCACATTATACGTGGAGGTTGAATGATTCAATTTTATCCAATTCTCAAATAGTAAAAGAAGCAGAGGATAATTTGAAATTTTATTTTGAAACAAACAATGTCGCTCAGGTCAGCCCTGAAATGCTATGGTTAGCACACAAAACATATATTAGAGGCTTCTTTATCAAAAAAAGTTCAAAAATTAAGAGGGAAAGGTCTATGGCATTGTTTAATCTTCAAAATAAACTTGATAAATTGTGCTATGCTAATGCTTTAAATCCATCTTTTTTTTTAAGAAAGTCTATTAGAGACGTTAAATTAGAAATTGACTCCCTTCTCAGTAATTATACGGAAAAACAGTTAAGATGGGTCAAGGCTAAATTTTATAGGTCATTAAACAAACCTGATACTCTATTAGCAAATAAACTAAAAGGAACACAGCGTTTCAATCAGATTCATAAAATAATGACATCATCGGGTACATTAACGTCAAACCCACAAAAGATATATGATAGTTTTTTACAATTTTATGAACATCTTTACTCTAAAAACACACCCCCTGATCAATCTAAATTAAAACAATTCTTAGAAAATGCAAATCTTCCAAAAATAAATGAGGATATAATTGGAAATTTAAACAAGCCATTAACAGAAGAAGAAATAAAACAAACCATTTTAAAACTAAAAATTAAAAAAGCACCAGGTCCTGATGGGCTTACAGGAATATATTATAAAAAATTTATTAATATCCTCACTCCATATTTAACTTCTTTATATAATCACTACATGTCCTCGGGTAAACAGGCACATTCGGATTTTACAGTGGCACAAATAACAGTAATACCTAAAAGTGATAGGGATCCCAATCAACCTAAGAATTACAGACCTATTTCGCTTTTGAATTTGGATTTTAAAATTTTAACGGGTACTTTAGCAAACAGATTACATAATATTCTACCACAAATGATTGATAAAGATCAGGTGGGCTTTGTAGCAGGTAGACAGGCTGGAGATAATATTAGAAAAATTAATAATATTATTGATTTTGCAAACAAAAATTCAATTCCTTTACAAATATTAAGTTTAGATATGGAAAAAGCATTTGACTCCATTGGCTGGGAATATCTTTTCCAGTCATTGGAGTCTAGAGGCATTAAGGGAAATTTCATTACTATTTTGCAATCAATATATGCCACCTCCTCAGCCTTTTTGAAAATCCCTGCACCAAAAAATACACATTTAAAAATACATAGAGGTACTAGGCAGGGCTGTCCTCTATCCCCTGCCTTATTTGCTATAGTAATGGAGCCTTTGGCAGAAAATATTAGAAAATCAGCAGAAATTTTAGGTATTACTATTAATAAACATACACATAAAATAAATTTATTTGCGGACGATATTCTCCTGACACTAACCTCCCCACATACTTCTCTCCCTAATTTGATAAAAATTTTGAAAGAATTTCAAGAATTGTCTGGACTTAAAATAAATATTGAAAAATCAGAAACCATATTTTGCAATATTCCACATAATATTCAACAATTTTTAGCTGAAGAATTCAAATTTACACTACAAAAACACTGCTTAAAATATTTAGGGGTAAATCTCACTGATAACAGAAGTACGTTATATAAATATAATTACCCAAATTTATTTAGAAAAATTAAAGAAAATATGAAAACATGGGCAGAAATGGATTTGTCCTGGACCGGAAGGATAAATGCGTTTAAAATGATGTCTTTGCCTCAAATACTATATTTGTTTAGATCTCTCCCAATCCCTATTAATTATTCAGAACTTGACGATCTCCAAAAGAATTTAAGTAAATTTATCTGGAAAGGTAAAAAACCGAGGATTAGTGCGAATGTAACATATTACCATAAAAATTATGGAGGATTATCAGTTCCCAACTTGAAAAAATATTATTTGGCATGTCAACTTTCACAGTTATCCTCTATAGAAGCTAAAGATGATTCTCCAAAGTGGGTGGAGATAGAATCATCTCTATTATCGCCTTTTACTTGGCAGGGTATTCTATGGGCCAATAGTTCCAAAATTCCAATTAATATTTTGCCTAGCACACTTCATTCATTGATTCTTTGGAGGGATAATAGATTTAAATACAATCTGCAAAATAAAATATCTCCACTACTCGAACTAACAAGTTGCCCAGATTTACCAAAAAAACTATGGCCTAATAGTCTTATTTGGAGATTAGATCTTCAATTACCTCTTTCAAAAATTTGTCATTTATATAAATCTAATAAATTCTTCACTTTGAGGCAAATACAGAAAACCTGGTCATTATCTTTTGATAGGATTTTAGAATTTTCCCCCTTCTACAATTTTTTTAATCGTTATTTAAAATCTAGATGTATAAAAGATCCCACTCAGTTTGAAAGAATCTGTACGGTTCAACCGTTGAGGAAAGGTAGAATTTCATTGTTATACTCTACTATGATTGATCCAAAGCCTGATTATAAACATTCATTTATGACTAGTTGGGAAAAAGATTTAGGTTCAGAAAAAACATCTATGGAGTGGTTTGGTGCATGCGAGTTATTATCTAGTAATAGTTTATACTATTCCCTTCTGGAAACCTCTCTCAAATTGCTCCATAGAGCTTACTTAACGCCACATATATTGAAGCATTTTAATGACAGTAATTCTGATCTATGTTTCAGGAACTGTGGAGCAAGGGGAGACCTCCTACATATTTGGTGGTTATGTCCGAGAGTTGCAAAGTTTTGGAATCTAATAACTAAAAAAATTAATAAGCTATTAAAAATTCATGTTAAGAAGGATCCTTGGATATTTCTCTTAGGATTTCAGATTCCAAATATTTTAAATAACGAACAAAAATTAGTTCAGCATATATTTTCAGCAGCTAGGATTACTATTGCTAGAAGATGGAGGTCTCCCCAGGTCCATGTTTCTGAAACTTTTTCTCAAATTTCTAGTATTATGATAAGTGAGAAGATTAATGCATTGTTAAATGATAATATGGCAAAATTTAATAGCATTTGGTCAGTGTGGATTAAAGATTTGGAAGCTGTGGGTCTTCATTATACATTGACAAACTTGTAAATCTTAATATTTTGATAATTTTTTGCTTGAATTATATTGAATGTATGCTCTATCCTCGTGAAAATATTGTTGTTTTGGTATGTCGGTCATTGTTTTATTGATTGTCCATTGTTATGACAATCAAATGTTATGTTTTGTATAAAAATGTTGCTATTCTTAGCATACTTTTTGGCTGTATTAATGTTTACTGCTAATAAAATACTTTGAAATGCTAATCTATCACTCTGATTTGCTAACGGATTTCACTGAAGCTGTAACTTTCATCCCAGAACATAGTTTAGGGGCCATTACCTCTTCAACTATAGTCATTTTTCTTTCGATTGCAAACGTAACCAGTTTTTAAATGGTGTAATGGTTTAACATAGAAAACTTACCGTTGCCTCTCGATTCTAATCTATCACTCCGATTTGCTAACGGATTTCACTGAAGCTGTAACTTTCATCCCAGAACATAGTTTAGGGGCCATTACCTCTTCAACTATAGTCATTTTTCTTTCGATTGCAAACGTAACCAGTTTTTCAATGGTGTAATGGTTTAACATAGAAAACTTACCGTTGCCTCTCGATTCTAATCTATCACTCCGATTTGCTAACGGATTTCACTGAAGCTGTAACTTTCATCCCAGAACATAGTTTAGGGGCCATTACCTCTTCAACTATAGTCATTTTTCTTTCGATTGCAAACGTAACCAGTTTTTCAATGGTGTAATGGTTTAACATAGAAAACTTACCGTTGGCTCTCGATTCTAATCTATCACTCCGATTTGCAAACGGATTTCACTGAAGCTGTAACTTTCATCCCAGAACATAGTTTAGGGGCCATTACCTCTTCAACTATAGTCATTTTTCTTTCGATTGCAAACGTAACCAGTTTTTCAATGGTGTAATGGTTTAACATAGAAAACTTACCGTTGGCTCTCGATTCTAATCTATCACTCCGATTTGCAAACGGATTTCACTGAAGCTGTAACTTTCATCCCAGAACATAGTTTAGGGGCCATTACCTCTTCAACTATAGTCATTTTTCTTTCGATTGCAAACGTAACCAGTTTTTCAATGGTGTAATGGTTTAACATAGAAAACTTACCGTTGGCTCTCGATTCTAATCTATCACTCCGATTTGCAAACGGATTTCACTGAAGCTGTAACTTTCATCCCAGAACATAGTTTAGGGGCCATTACCTCTTCAACTATAGTCATTTTTCTTTCGATTGCAAACGTAACCAGTTTTTCAATGGTGTAATGGTTTAACATAGAAAACTTACCGTTGGCTCTCGATTCTAATCTATCACTCCGATTTGCAAACGGATTTCACTGAAGCTGTAACTTTCATCCCAGAACATAGTTTAGGGGCCATTACCTCTTCAACTATAGTCATTTTTCTTTCGATTGCAAACGTAACCAGTTTTTCAATGGTGTAATGGTTTAACATAGAAAACTTACCGTTGGCTCTCGATTCTAATCTATCACTCCGATTTGCAAACGGATTTCACTGAAGCTGTAACTTTCATCCCAGAACATAGTTTAGGGGCCATTACCTCTTCAACTATAGTCATTTTTCTTTCGATTGCAAACGTAACCAGTTTTTCAATGGTGTAATGGTTTAACATAGAAAACTTACCGTTGCCTCTCGATTCTAATCTATCACTCTGATTTGCTAACGGATTTCACTGAAGCTGTAACTTTCATCCCAGAACATAGTTTAGGGGCCATTACCTCTTCAACTATAGTCATTTTTCTTTCGATTGCAAACGTAACCAGTTTTTAAATGGTGTAATGGTTTAACATAGAAAACTTACCGTTGCCTCTCGATTCTAATCTATCACTCCGATTTGCTAACGGATTTCACTGAAGCTGTAACTTTCATCCCAGAACATAGTTTAGGGGCCATTACCTCTTCAACTATAGTCATTTTTCTTTCGATTGCAAACGTAACCAGTTTTTCAATGGTGTAATGGTTTAACATAGAAAACTTACCGTTGCCTCTCGATTCTAATCTATCACTCCGATTTGCTAACGGATTTCACTGAAGCTGTAACTTTCATCCCAGAACATAGTTTAGGGGCCATTACCTCTTCAACTATAGTCATTTTTCTTTCGATTGCAAACGTAACCAGTTTTTCAATGGTGTAATGGTTTAACATAGAAAACTTACCGTTGGCTCTCGATTCTAATCTATCACTCCGATTTGCAAACGGATTTCACTGAAGCTGTAACTTTCATCCCAGAACATAGTTTAGGGGCCATTACCTCTTCAACTATAGTCATTTTTCTTTCGATTGCAAACGTAACCAGTTTTTCAATGGTGTAATGGTTTAACATAGAAAACTTACCGTTGGCTCTCGATTCTAATCTATCACTCCGATTTGCAAACGGATTTCACTGAAGCTGTAACTTTCATCCCAGAACATAGTTTAGGGGCCATTACCTCTTCAACTATAGTCATTTTTCTTTCGATTGCAAACGTAACCAGTTTTTCAATGGTGTAATGGTTTAACATAGAAAACTTACCGTTGGCTCTCGATTCTAATCTATCACTCCGATTTGCAAACGGATTTCACTGAAGCTGTAACTTTCATCCCAGAACATAGTTTAGGGGCCATTACCTCTTCAACTATAGTCATTTTTCTTTCGATTGCAAACGTAACCAGTTTTTCAATGGTGTAATGGTTTAACATAGAAAACTTACCGTTGGCTCTCGATTCTGATCTATCACTCCGATTTGCAAACGGATTTCACTGAAGCTGTAACTTTCATCCCAGAACATAGTTTAGGGGCCATTACCTCTTCAACTATAGTCATTTTTCTTTCGATTGCAAACGTAACCAGTTTTTCAATGGTGTAATGGTTTAACATAGAAAACTTACCGTTGGCTCTCGATTCTAATCTATCACTCCGATTTGCAAACGGATTTCACTGAAGCTGTAACTTTCATCCCAGAACATAGTTTAGGGGCCATTACCTCTTCAACTATAGTCATTTTTCTTTCGATTGCAAACGTAACCAGTTTTTCAATGGTGTAATGGTTTAACATAGAAAACTTACCGTTGGCTCTCGATTCTAATCTATCACTCCGATTTGCAAACGGATTTCACTGAAGCTGTAACTTTCATCCCAGAACATAGTTTAGGGGCCATTACCTCTTCAACTATAGTCATTTTTCTTTCGATTGCAAACGTAACCAGTTTTTCAATGGTGTAATGGTTTAACATAGAAAACTTACCGTTGGCTCTCGATTCTAATCTATCACTCCGATTTGCAAACGGATTTCACTGAAGCTGTAACTTTCATCCCAGAACATAGTTTAGGGGCCATTACCTCTTCAACTATAGTCATTTTTCTTTCGATTGCAAACGTAACCAGTTTTTCAATGGTGTAATGGTTTAACATAGAAAACTTACCGTTGGCTCTCGATTCTAATCTATCACTCCGATTTGCAAACGGATTTCACTGAAGCTGTAACTTTCATCCCAGAACATAGTTTAGGGGCCATTACCTCTTCAACTATAGTCATTTTTCTTTCGATTGCAAACGTAACCAGTTTTTCAATGGTGTAATGGTTTAACATAGAAAACTTACCGTTGGCTCTCGATTCTAATCTATCACTCCGATTTGCAAACGGATTTCACTGAAGCTGTAACTTTCATCCCAGAACATAGTTTAGGGGCCATTACCTCTTCAACTATAGTCATTTTTCTTTCGATTGCAAACGTAACCAGTTTTTCAATGGTGTAATGGTTTAACATAGAAAACTTACCGTTGGCTCTCGATTCTAATCTATCACTCCGATTTGCAAACGGATTTCACTGAAGCTGTAACTTTCATCCCAGAACATAGTTTAGGGGCCATTACCTCTTCAACTATAGTCATTTTTCTTTCGATTGCAAACGTAACCAGTTTTTCAATGGTGTAATGGTTTAACATAGAAAACTTACCGTTGGCTCTCGATTCTAATCTATCACTCCGATTTGCAAACGGATTTCACTGAAGCTGTAACTTTCATCCCAGAACATAGTTTAGGGGCCATTACCTCTTCAACTATAGTCATTTTTCTTTCGATTGCAAACGTAACCAGTTTTTCAATGGTGTAATGGTTTAACATAGAAAACTTACCGTTGGCTCTCGATTCTAATCTATCACTCCGATTTGCAAACGGATTTCACTGAAGCTGTAACTTTCATCCCAGAACATAGTTTAGGGGCCATTACCTCTTCAACTATAGTCATTTTTCTTTCGATTGCAAACGTAACCAGTTTTTCAATGGTGTAATGGTTTAACATAGAAAACTTACCGTTGGCTCTCGATTCTAATCTATCACTCCGATTTGCAAACGGATTTCACTGAAGCTGTAACTTTCATCCCAGAACATAGTTTAGGGGCCATTACCTCTTCAACTATAGTCATTTTTCTTTCGATTGCAAACGTAACCAGTTTTTCAATGGTGTAATGGTTTAACATAGAAAACTTACCGTTGGCTCTCGATTCTAATCTATCACTCCGATTTGCAAACGGATTTCACTGAAGCTGTAACTTTCATCCCAGAACATAGTTTAGGGGCCATTACCTCTTCAACTATAGTCATTTTTCTTTCGATTGCAAACGTAACCAGTTTTTCAATGGTGTAATGGTTTAACATAGAAAACTTACCGTTGGCTCTCGATTCTAATCTATCACTCCGATTTGCAAACGGATTTCACTGAAGCTGTAACTTTCATCCCAGAACATAGTTTAGGGGCCATTACCTCTTCAACTATAGTCATTTTTCTTTCGATTGCAAACGTAACCAGTTTTTCAATGGTGTAATGGTTTAACATAGAAAACTTACCGTTGGCTCTCGATTCTAATCTATCACTCCGATTTGCAAACGGATTTCACTGAAGCTGTAACTTTCATCCCAGAACATAGTTTAGGGGCCATTACCTCTTCAACTATAGTCATTTTTCTTTCGATTGCAAACGTAACCAGTTTTTCAATGGTGTAATGGTTTAACATAGAAAACTTACCGTTGGCTCTCGATTCTAATCTATCACTCCGATTTGCAAACGGATTTCACTGAAGCTGTAACTTTCATCCCAGAACATAGTTTAGGGGCCATTACCTCTTCAACTATAGTCATTTTTCTTTCGATTGCAAACGTAACCAGTTTTTCAATGGTGTAATGGTTTAACATAGAAAACTTACCGTTGGCTCTCGATTCTAATCTATCACTCCGATTTGCAAACGGATTTCACTGAAGCTGTAACTTTCATCCCAGAACATAGTTTAGGGGCCATTACCTCTTCAACTATAGTCATTTTTCTTTCGATTGCAAACGTAACCAGTTTTTCAATGGTGTAATGGTTTAACATAGAAAACTTACCGTTGGCTCTCGATTCTAATCTATCACTCCGATTTGCAAACGGATTTCACTGAAGCTGTAACTTTCATCCCAGAACATAGTTTAGGGGCCATTACCTCTTCAACTATAGTCATTTTTCTTTCGATTGCAAACGTAACCAGTTTTTCAATGGTGTAATGGTTTAACATAGAAAACTTACCGTTGGCTCTCGATTCTAATCTATCACTCCGATTTGCAAACGGATTTCACTGAAGCTGTAACTTTCATCCCAGAACATAGTTTAGGGGCCATTACCTCTTCAACTATAGTCATTTTTCTTTCGATTGCAAACGTAACCAGTTTTTCAATGGTGTAATGGTTTAACATAGAAAACTTACCGTTGGCTCTCGATTCTAATCTATCACTCCGATTTGCAAACGGATTTCACTGAAGCTGTAACTTTCATCCCAGAACATAGTTTAGGGGCCATTACCTCTTCAACTATAGTCATTTTTCTTTCGATTGCAAACGTAACCAGTTTTTCAATGGTGTAATGGTTTAACATAGAAAACTTACCGTTGGCTCTCGATTCTAATCTATCACTCCGATTTGCAAACGGATTTCACTGAAGCTGTAACTTTCATCCCAGAACATAGTTTAGGGGCCATTACCTCTTCAACTATAGTCATTTTTCTTTCGATTGCAAACGTAACCAGTTTTTCAATGGTGTAATGGTTTAACATAGAAAACTTACCGTTGGCTCTCGATTCTAATCTATCACTCCGATTTGCAAACGGATTTCACTGAAGCTGTAACTTTCATCCCAGAACATAGTTTAGGGGCCATTACCTCTTCAACTATAGTCATTTTTCTTTCGATTGCAAACGTAACCAGTTTTTCAATGGTGTAATGGTTTAACATAGAAAACTTACCGTTGGCTCTCGATTCTAATCTATCACTCCGATTTGCAAACGGATTTCACTGAAGCTGTAACTTTCATCCCAGAACATAGTTTAGGGGCCATTACCTCTTCAACTATAGTCATTTTTCTTTCGATTGCAAACGTAACCAGTTTTTCAATGGTGTAATGGTTTAACATAGAAAACTTACCGTTGGCTCTCGATTCTAATCTATCACTCCGATTTGCAAACGGATTTCACTGAAGCTGTAACTTTCATCCCAGAACATAGTTTAGGGGCCATTACCTCTTCAACTATAGTCATTTTTCTTTCGATTGCAAACGTAACCAGTTTTTCAATGGTGTAATGGTTTAACATAGAAAACTTACCGTTGGCTCTCGATTCTAATCTATCACTCCGATTTGCAAACGGATTTCACTGAAGCTGTAACTTTCATCCCAGAACATAGTTTAGGGGCCATTACCTCTTCAACTATAGTCATTTTTCTTTCGATTGCAAACGTAACCAGTTTTTCAATGGTGTAATGGTTTAACATAGAAAACTTACCGTTGGCTCTCGATTCTAATCTATCACTCCGATTTGCAAACGGATTTCACTGAAGCTGTAACTTTCATCCCAGAACATAGTTTAGGGGCCATTACCTCTTCAACTATAGTCATTTTTCTTTCGATTGCAATACGTAACCAGTTTTTCAATGGTGTAATGGTTTAACATAGAAAACTTACGTTGCCTCTCGATTCTAATCTATCACTCCGATTTGCTAACGGATTTCACTGAAGCTGTAACTTTCATCCCAGAACATAGTTTAGGGGCCATTACCTCTTCAACTATAGTCATTTTTCTTTCGATTGCAAACGTAACCAGTTTTTCAATGGTGTAATGGTTTAACATAGAAAACTTACCGTTGCCTCTCGATTCTAATCTATCACTCCGATTTGCTAACGGATTTCACTGAAGCTGTAACTTTCATCCCAGAACATAGTTTAGGGGCCATTACCTCTTCAACTATAGTCATTTTTCTTTCGATTGCAAACGTAACCAGTTTTTCAATGGTGTAATGGTTTAACATAGAAAACTTACCGTTGCCTCTCGATTCTAATCTATCACTCCGATTTGCTAACGGATTTCACTGAAGCTGTAACTTTCATCCCAGAACATAGTTTAGGGGCCATTACCTCTTCAACTATAGTCATTTTTCTTTCGATTGCAAACGTAACCAGTTTTTCAATGGTGTAATGGTTTAACATAGAAAACTTACCGTTGCTCTCGATTCTAATCTATCACTCCGATTTGCTAACGGATTTCACTGAAGCTGTAACTTTCATCCCAGAACATAGTTTAGGGGCCATTACCTCTTCAACTATAGTCATTTTTCTTTCGATTGCAAACGTAACCAGTTTTTCAATGGTGTAATGGTTTAACATAGAAAACTTACCGTTGGCTCTCGATTCTAATCTATCACTCCGATTTGCAAACGGATTTCACTGAAGCTGTAACTTTCATCCCAGAACATAGTTTAGGGGCCATTACCTCTTCAACTATAGTCATTTTTCTTTCGATTGCAAACGTAACCAGTTTTTCAATGGTGTAATGGTTTAACATAGAAAACTTACCGTTGGCTCTCGATTCTAATCTATCACTCCGATTTGCAAACGGATTTCACTGAAGCTGTAACTTTCATCCCAGAACATAGTTTAGGGGCCATTACCTCTTCAACTATAGTCATTTTTCTTTCGATTGCAAACGTAACCAGTTTTTCAATGGTGTAATGGTTTAACATAGAAAACTTACCGTTGGCTCTCGATTCTAATCTATCACTCCGATTTGCAAACGGATTTCACTGAAGCTGTAACTTTCATCCCAGAACATAGTTTAGGGGCCATTACCTCTTCAACTATAGTCATTTTTCTTTCGATTGCAAACGTAACCAGTTTTTCAATGGTGTAATGGTTTAACATAGAAAACTTACCGTTGGCTCTCGATTCTAATCTATCACTCCGATTTGCAAACGGATTTCACTGAAGCTGTAACTTTCATCCCAGAACATAGTTTAGGGGGCCATTACCTCTTCAACTATAGTCATTTTTCTTTCGATTGCAAACGTAACCAGTTTTTCAATGGTGTAATGGTTTAACATAGAAAACTTACCGTTGGCTCTCGATTCTAATCTATCACTCCGATTTGCAAACGGATTTCACTGAAGCTGTAACTTTCATCCCAGAACATAGTTTAGGGGCCATTACCTCTTCAACTATAGTCATTTTTCTTTCGATTGCAAACGTAACCAGTTTTTCAATGGTGTAATGGTTTAACATAGAAAACTTACCGTTGGCTCTCGATTCTAATCTATCACTCCGATTTGCAAACGGATTTCACTGAAGCTGTAACTTTCATCCCAGAACATAGTTTAGGGGCCATTACCTCTTCAACTATAGTCATTTTTCTTTCGATTGCAAACGTAACCAGTTTTTCAATGGTGTAATGGTTTAACATAGAAAACTTACCGTTGGCTCTCGATTCTAATCTATCACTCCGATTTGCAAACGGATTTCACTGAAGCTGTAACTTTCATCCCAGAACATAGTTTAGGGGCCATTACCTCTTCAACTATAGTCATTTTTCTTTCGATTGCAAACGTAACCAGTTTTTCAATGGTGTAATGGTTTAACATAGAAAACTTACCGTTGGCTCTCGATTCTAATCTATCACTCCGATTTGCAAACGGATTTCACTGAAGCTGTAACTTTCATCCCAGAACATAGTTTAGGGGGCCATTACCTCTTCAACTATAGTCATTTTTCTTTCGATTGCAAACGTAACCAGTTTTTCAATGGTGTAATGGTTTAACAGTAGAAAACTTACCGTTGGCTCTCGATTCTAATCTATCACTCCGATTTGCAAACGGATTTCACTGAAGCTGTAACTTTCATCCCAGAACATAGTTTAGGGGCCATTACCTCTTCAACTATAGTCATTTTTCTTTCGATTGCAAACGTAACCAGTTTTTCAATGGTGTAATGGTTTAACATAGAAAACTTACCGTTGGCTCTCGATTCTAATCTATCACTCCGATTTGCAAACGGATTTCACTGAAGCTGTAACTTTCATCCCAGAACATAGTTTAGGGGCCATTACCTCTTCAACTATAGTCATTTTTCTTTCGATTGCAAACGTAACCAGTTTTTCAATGGTGTAATGGTTTAACATAGAAAACTTACCGTTGGCTCTCGATTCTAATCTATCACTCCGATTTGCAAACGGATTTCACTGAAGCTGTAACTTTCATCATAGAACATAGTTTAGGGGCCATTACCTCTTCAACTATAGTCATTTTTCTTTCGATTGCAAACGTAACCAGTTTTTCAATGGTGTAATGGTTTAACATAGAAAACTTACCGTTGGCTCTCGATTCTAATCTATCACTCCGATTTGCAAACGGATTTCACTGAAGCTGTAACTTTCATCCCAGAACATAGTTTAGGGGCCATTACCTCTTCAACTATAGTCATTTTTCTTTCGATTGCAAACGTAACCAGTTTTTCAATGGTGTAATGGTTTAACATAGAAAACTTACCGTTGGCTCTCGATTCTAATCTATCACTCCGATTTGCAAACGGATTTCACTGAAGCTGTAACTTTCATCCCAGAACATAGTTTAGGGGCCATTACCTCTTCAACTATAGTCATTTTTCTTTCGATTGCAAACGTAACCAGTTTTTCAATGGTGTAATGGTTTAACATAGAAAACTTACCGTTGCCTCTCGATTCTAATCTATCACTCCGATTTGCTAACGGATTTCACTGAAGCTGTAACTTTCATCCCAGAACATAGTTTTAGGGGCCATTACCTCTTCAACTATAGTCATTTTTCTTTCGATTGCAAACGTAACCAGTTTTTCAATGGTGTAATGGTTTAACATAGAAAACTTACCGTTGCCTCTCGATTCTAATCTATCACTCCGATTTGCTAACGGATTTCACTGAAGCTGTAACTTTCATCCCAGAACATAGTTTAGGGGCCATTACCTCTTCAACTATAGTCATTTTTCTTTCGATTGCAAACGTAACCAGTTTTTCAATGGTGTAATGGTTTAACATAGAAAACTTACCGTTGCCTCTCGATTCTAATCTATCACTCCGATTTGCTAACGGATTTCACTGAAGCTGTAACTTTCATCCCAGAACATAGTTTAGGGGCCATTACCTCTTCAACTATAGTCATTTTTCTTTCGATTGCAAACGTAACCAGTTTTTCAATGGTGTAATGGTTTAACATAGAAAACTTACCGTTGGCCTCTCGATTCTAATCTATCACTCCGATTTGCTAACGGATTTCACTGAAGCTGTAACTTTCATCCCAGAACATAGTTTAGGGGCCATTACCTCTTCAACTATAGTCATTTTTCTTTCGATTGCAAACGTAACCAGTTTTTCAATGGTGTAATGGTTTAACATAGAAAACTTACCGTTGGCTCTCGATTCTAATCTATCACTCCGATTTGCAAACGGATTTCACTGAAGCTGTAACTTTCATCCCAGAACATAGTTTAGGGGCCATTACCTCTTCAACTATAGTCATTTTTCTTTCGATTGCAAACGTAACCAGTTTTTCAATGGTGTAATGGTTTAACATAGAAAACTTACCGTTGGCTCTCGATTCTAATCTATCACTCCGATTTGCAAACGGATTTCACTGAAGCTGTAACTTTCATCCCAGAACATAGTTTAGGGGCCATTACCTCTTCAACTATAGTCATTTTTCTTTCGATTGCAAACGTAACCAGTTTTTCAATGGTGTAATGGTTTAACATAGAAAACTTACCGTTGGCTCTCGATTCTAATCTATCACTCCGATTTGCAAACGGATTTCACTGAAGCTGTAACTTTCATCCCAGAACATAGTTTAGGGGCCATTACCTCTTCAACTATAGTCATTTTTCTTTCGATTGCAAACGTAACCAGTTTTTCAATGGTGTAATGGTTTAACATAGAAAACTTACCGTTGGCTCTCGATTCTAATCTATCACTCCGATTTGCAAACGGATTTCACTGAAGCTGTAACTTTCATCCCAGAACATAGTTTAGGGGCCATTACCTCTTCAACTATAGTCATTTTTCTTTCGATTGCAAACGTAACCAGTTTTTCAATGGTGTAATGGTTTAACATAGAAAACTTACCGTTGGCTCTCGATTCTAATCTATCACTCCGATTTGCAAACGGATTTCACTGAAGCTGTAACTTTCATCCCAGAACATAGTTTAGGGGCCATTACCTCTTCAACTATAGTCATTTTTCTTTCGATTGCAAACGTAACCAGTTTTTCAATGGTGTAATGGTTTAACATAGAAAACTTACCGTTGGCTCTCGATTCTAATCTATCACTCCGATTTGCAAACGGATTTCACTGAAGCTGTAACTTTCATCCCAGAACATAGTTTAGGGGCCATTACCTCTTCAACTATAGTCATTTTTCTTTCGATTGCAAACGTAACCAGTTTTTCAATGGTGTAATGGTTTAACATAGAAAACTTACCGTTGGCTCTCGATTCTAATCTATCACTCCGATTTGCAAACGGATTTCACTGAAGCTGTAACTTTCATCCCAGAACATAGTTTAGGGGCCATTACCTCTTCAACTATAGTCATTTTTCTTTCGATTGCAAACGTAACCAGTTTTTCAATGGTGTAATGGTTTAACATAGAAAACTTACCGTTGGCTCTCGATTCTAATCTATCACTCCGATTTGCAAACGGATTTCACTGAAGCTGTAACTTTCATCCCAGAACATAGTTTAGGGGCCATTACCTCTTCAACTATAGTCATTTTTCTTTCGATTGCAAACGTAACCAGTTTTTCAATGGTGTAATGGTTTAACATAGAAAACTTACCGTTGGCTCTCGATTCTAATCTATCACTCCGATTTGCAAACGGATTTCACTGAAGCTGTAACTTTCATCCCAGAACATAGTTTAGGGGCCATTACCTCTTCAACTATAGTCATTTTTCTTTCGATTGCAAACGTAACCAGTTTTTCAATGGTGTAATGGTTTAACATAGAAAACTTACCGTTGGCCTCTCGATTCTAATCTATCACTCCGATTTGCAAACGGATTTCACTGAAGCTGTAACTTTCATCCCAGAACATAGTTTAGGGGCCATTACCTCTTCAACTATAGTCATTTTTCTTTCGATTGCAAACGTAACCAGTTTTTCAATGGTGTAATGGTTTAACATAGAAAACTTACCGTTGGCTCTCGATTCTAATCTATCACTCCGATTTGCAAACGGATTTCACTGAAGCTGTAACTTTCATCCCAGAACATAGTTTAGGGGCCATTACCTCTTCAACTATAGTCATTTTTCTTTCGATTGCAAACGTAACCAGTTTTTCAATGGTGTAATGGTTTAACATAGAAAACTTACCGTTGGCTCTCGATTCTAATCTATCACTCCGATTTGCAAACGGATTTCACTGAAGCTGTAACTTTCATCCCAGAACATAGTTTAGGGGCCATTACCTCTTCAACTATAGTCATTTTTCTTTCGATTGCAAACGTAACCAGTTTTTCAATGGTGTAATGGTTTAACATAGAAAACTTACCGTTGGCTCTCGATTCTAATCTATCACTCCGATTTGCAAACGGATTTCACTGAAGCTGTAACTTTCATCCCAGAACATAGTTTAGGGGCCATTACCTCTTCAACTATAGTCATTTTTCTTTCGATTGCAAACGTAACCAGTTTTTCAATGGTGTAATGGTTTAACATAGAAAACTTACCGTTGGCTCTCGATTCTAATCTATCACTCCGATTTGCAAACGGATTTCACTGAAGCTGTAACTTTCATCCCAGAACATAGTTTAGGGGCCATTACCTCTTCAACTATAGTCATTTTTCTTTCGATTGCAAACGTAACCAGTTTTTCAATGGTGTAATGGTTAACATAGAAAACTTACCGTTGGCTCTCGATTCTAATCTATCACTCCGATTTGCAAACGGATTTCACTGAAGCTGTAACTTTCATCCCAGAACATAGTTTAGGGGCCATTACCTCTTCAACTATAGTCATTTTT
>NW_027152572.1:0-63989 GCF_040937935.1 Hyperolius riggenbachi
CAAACGGATTTCACTGAAGCTGTAACTTTCATCCCAGAACATAGTTTAGGGGCCATTACCTCTTCAACTATAGTCATTTTTCTTTCGATTGCAAACGTAACCAGTTTTTCAATGGTGTAATGGTTTAACATAGAAAACTTACCGTTGGCTCTCGATTCTAATCTATCACTCTGATTTGCAAACGGATATCACTGAAGCTGTAACTTTCATCCCAGAACATAGTTTAGGGGCCATTACCTCTTCAACTATAGTCATTTTTCTTTCGATTGCAAACGTAACCAGTTTTTCAATGGTGTAATGGTTTAACATAGAAAACTTACCGTTGGCTCTCGATTCTAATCTATCACTCCGATTTGCAAACGGATTTCACTGAAGCTGTAACTTTCATCCCAGAACATAGTTTAGGGGCCATTACCTCTTCAACTATAGTCATTTTTCTTTCGATTGCAAACGTAACCAGTTTTTCAATGGTGTAATGGTTTAACATAGAAAACTTACCGTTGGCTCTCGATTCTATTCTATCACTCCGATTTGCAAACGGATTTCACTGAAGCTGTAACTTTCATCCCAGAACATAGTTTAGGGGCCATTACCTCTTCAACTATAGTCATTTTTCTTTCGATTGCAAACGTAACCAGTTTTTCAATGGTGTAATGGTTTAACATAGAAAACTTACCGTTGGCTCTCGATTCTAATCTATCACTCCGATTTGCAAACGGATTTCACTGAAGCTGTAACTTTCATCCCAGAACATAGTTTAGGGGCCATTACCTCTTCAACTATAGTCATTTTTCTTTCGATTGCAAACGTAACCAGTTTTTCAATGGTGTAATGGTTTAACATAGAAAACTTACCGTTGGCTCTCGATTCTAATCTATCACTCCGATTTGCAAACGGATTTCACTGAAGCTGTAACTTTCATCCCAGAACATAGTTTAGGGGCCATTACCTCTTCAACTATAGTCATTTTTCTTTCGATTGCAAACGTAACCAGTTTTACAATGGGTAATGGTTAACATAGAAAACTTACCGTTGGCTCTAGATTCTAATCTATCACTCCGATTTGCAAACGGATTTCACTGAAGCTGTAACTTTCATCCCAGAACATAGTTTAGGGGCCATTACCTCTTCAACTATAGTCATTTTTCTTTCGATTGCAAACGTAACCAGTTTTTCAATGGTGTAATGGTTTAACATAGAAAACTTACCGTTGGCTCTCGATTCTAATCTATCACTCCGATTTGCAAACGGATTTCACTGAAGCTGTAACTTTCATCCCAGAACATAGTTTAGGGGCCATTACCTCTTCAACTATAGTCATTTTTCTTTCGATTGCAAACGTAACCAGTTTTTCAATGGTGTAATGGTTTAACATAGAAAACTTACCGTTGGCTCTCGATTCTATTCTATCACTCCGATTTTAAAACGGATTTCACTGAAGCTGTAACTTTCATCCCAGAACATAGTTTAGGGGCCATTACCTCTTCAACTATAGTCATTTTTCTTTCGATTGCAAACGTAACCAGTTTTTCAATGGTGTAATGGTTTAACATAGAAAACTTACCGTTGGCTCTCGATTCTAATCTATCACTCCGATTTGCAAACGGATTTCACTGAAGCTGTAACTTTCATCCCAGAACATAGTTTAGGGGCCATTACCTCTTCAACTATAGTCATTTTTCTTTCGATTGCAAACGTAACCAGTTTTTTAATGGTGTAATGGTTTAACATAGAAAACTTACCGTTGGCTCTCGATTCTAATCTATCACTCCGATTTGCAAACGGATTTCGCTGAAGCTGTAACTTTCATCCCAGAACATAGTTTAGGGGCCATTACCTCTTCAACTATAGTCATTTTTCTTTCGATTGCAAACGTAACCAGTTTTTCAATGGTGTAATGGTTTAACATAGAAAACTTACCGTTGGCTCTCGATTCTAATCTATCACTCCGATTTGCAAACGGATTTCACTGAAGCTGTAACTTTCATCCCAGAACATAGTTTAGGGGCCATTACCTCTTCAACTATAGTCATTTTTCTTTCGATTGCAAACGTAACCAGTTTTTCAATGGTGTAATGGTTTAACATAGAAAACTTACCGTTGGCTCTCGATTCTAATCTATCACTCCGATTTGCAAACGGATTTCACTGAAGCTGTAACTTTCATCCCAGAACATAGTTTAGGGGCCATTACCTCTTCAACTATAGTCATTTTTCTTTCGATTGCAAACGTAACCAGTTTTTCAATGGTGTAATGGTTTAACATAGAAAACTTACCGTTGGCTCTCGATTCTAATCTATCACTCCGATTTGCAAACGGATTTCGCTGAAGCTGTAACTTTCATCCCAGAACATAGTTTAGGGGCCATTACCTCTTCAACTATAGTCATTTTTCTTTCGATTGCAAACGTAACCAGTTTTTCAATGGTGTAATGGTTTAACATAGAAAACTTACCGTTGGCTCTCGATTCTAATCTATCACTCCGATTTGCAAACGGATTTCACTGAAGCTGTAACTTTCATCCCAGAACATAGTTTAGGGGCCATTACCTCTTCAACTATAGTCATTTTTCTTTCGATTGCAAACGTAACCAGTTTTTCAATGGTGTAATGGTTTAACATAGAAAACTTACCGTTGGCTCTCGATTCTAATCTATCACTCCGATTTGCAAACGGATTTCACTGAAGCTGTAACTTTCATCCCAGAACATAGTTTAGGGGCCATTACCTCTTCAACTATAGTCATTTTTCTTTCGATTGCAAACGTAACCAGTTTTTCAATGGTGTAATGGTTTAACATAGAAAACTTACCGTTGGCTCTCGATTCTAATCTATCACTCCGATTTACAAACGGATTTCACTGAAGCTGTAACTTTCATCCCAGAACATAGTTTAGGGGCCATTACCTCTTCAACTATAGTCATTTTTCTTTCGATTGCAAACGTAACCAGTTTTTCAATGGTGTAATGGTTTAACATAGAAAACTTACCGTTGGCTCTCGATTCTATTCTATCACTCCGATTTGCAAACGGATTTCACTGAAGCTGTAACTTTCATCCCAGAACATAGTTTAGGGGCCATTACCTCTTCAACTATAGTCATTTTTCTTTCGATTGCAAACGTAACCAGTTTTTCAATGGTGTAATGGTTTAACATAGAAAACTTACCGTTGGCTCTCGATTCTAATCTATCACACCGATTTGCAAACGGATTTCACTGAAGCTGTAACTTTCATCCCAGAACATAGTTTAGGGGCCATTACCTCTTCAACTATAGTCATTTTTCTTTCGATTGCAAACGTAACCAGTTTTTCAATGGTGTAATGGTTTAACATAGAAAACTTACCGTTGGCTCTCGATTCTAATCTATCACTCCGATTTGCAAACGGATTTCACTGAAGCTGTAACTTTCATCCCAGAACATAGTTTAGGGGCCATTACCTCTTCAACTATAGTCATTTTTCTTTCGATTGCAAACGTAACCAGTTTTTCAATGGTGTAATGGTTTAACATAGAAAACTTACCGTTGGCTCTCGATTCTAATCTATCACTCCGATTTGCAAACGGATTTCACTGAAGCTGTAACTTTCATCCCAGAACATAGTTTAGGGGCCATTACCTCTTCAACTATAGTCATTTTTCTTTCGATTGCAAACGTAACCAGTTTTTCAATGGTGTAATGGTTTAACATAGAAAACTTACCGTTGGCTCTCGATTCTAATCTATCACTCTGATTTGCAAACGGATTTCACTGAAGCTGTAACTTTCATCCCAGAACATAGTTTAGGGGCCATTACCTCTTCAACTATAGTCATTTTTCTTTCGATTGCAAACGTAACCAGTTTTACAATGGTTTAACATAGAAAACTTACCGTTGGCTCTAGATTCTAATCTATCACTCCGATTTGCAAACGGATTTCACTGAAGCTGTAACTTTCATCCCAGAACATAGTTTAGGGGCCATTACCTCTTCAACTATAGTCATTTTTCTTTCGATTGCAAACGTAACCAGTTTTTCAATGGTGTAATGGTTTAACATAGAAAACTTACCGTTGGCTCTCGATTCTAATCTATCACTCTGATTTGCAAACGGATTTCACTGAAGCTGTAACTTTCATCCCAGAACATAGTTTAGGGGCCATTACCTCTTCAACTATAGTCATTTTTCTTTCGATTGCAAACGTAACCAGTTTTTCAATGGTGTAATGGTTTAACATAGAAAACTTACCGTTGGCTCTCGATTCTAATCTATCACTCCGATTTGCAAACGGATTTCACTGAAGCTGTAACTTTCATCCCAGAACATAGTTTAGGGGCCATTACCTCTTCAACTATAGTCATTTTTCTTTCGATTGCAAACGTAACTTGTTTTTCAATGGTGTAATGGTTTAACATAGAAAACTTACCATTGGCTCTCGATTCTAATCTATCACTCCGATTTGCAAACGGATTTCACTGAAGCTGTAACTTTCATCCCAGAACATAGTTTAGGGGCCATTACCTCTTCAACTATAGTCATTTTTCTTTCGATTGCAAACGTAACCAGTTTTTCAATGGTGTAATGGTTTAACATAGAAAACTTACCGTTGGCTCTCGATTCTATTCTATCACTCCGATTTGCAAACGGATTTCACTGAAGCTGTAACTTTCATCCCAGAACATAGTTTAGGGGCCATTACCTCTTCAACTATAGTCATTTTTCTTTCGATTGCAAACGTAACCAGTTTTTCAATGGTGTAATGGTTTAACATAGAAAACTTACCGTTGGCTCTCGATTCTAATCTATCACTCCGATTTGCAAACGGATTTCACTGAAGCTGTAACTTTCATCCCAGAACATAGTTTAGGGGCCATTACCTCTTCAACTATAGTCATTTTTCTTTCGATTGCAAACGTAACCAGTTTTTCAATGGTGTAATGGTTTAACATAGAAAACTTACCGTTGGCTCTCGATTCTAATCTATCACTCCGATTTGCAAACGGATTTCACTGAAGCTGTAACTTTCATCCCAGAACATAGTTTAGGGGCCATTACCTCTTCAACTATAGTCATTTTTCTTTCGATTGCAAACGTAACCAGTTTTTCAATGGTGTAATGGTTTAACATAGAAAACTTACCGTTGGCTCTCGATTCTATTCTATCACTCCGATTTGCAAACGGATTTCACTGAAGCTGTAACTTTCATCCCAGAACATAGTTTAGGGGCCATTACCTCTTCAACTATAGTCATTTTTCTTTCGATTGCAAACGTAACCAGTTTTTCAATGGTGTAATGGTTTAACATAGAAAACTTACCGTTGGCTCTCGATTCTAATCTATCACTCCGATTTGCAAACGGATTTCACTGAAGCTGTAACTTTCATCCCAGAACATAGTTTAGGGGCCATTACCTCTTCAACTATAGTCATTTTTCTTTCGATTGCAAACGTAACCAGTTTTTCAATGGTGTAATGGTTTAACATAGAAAACTTACCGTTGGCTCTCGATTCTAATCTATCACTCCGATTTGCAAACGGATTTCGCTGAAGCTGTAACTTTCATCCCAGAACATAGTTTAGGGGCCATTACCTCTTCAACTATAGTCATTTTTCTTTCGTTTCGTTTCAAGGGTGTTTATTGAAAGGAAAATGCACAGTACAAAGTGTTATAACAGTCATAAACATCATGAGCCCCACATAGGGGAGAATGCAGTGCTAGCAATCAGGTAAAGTATAAGTCTTATATAAACAAATAACATATCATAACATGTTGTGTCGTGAAAAAACATGTGAATCTTCCTTAGTGTATATAGGGGGGGAAGGGAGGTAGAGGAAAGAGGGGGAGGGAAGAGTATTGTCTGGACAGTCAGGGCCGAGGGTGGGGGTTCCACATCATTCCGGCCGACCCTGAACTGAGCAGGCCTTGGGGACCAGTAGGAGAAAAGGTTAGGAAGGGTAGGGTAGGGGATCAGGGGAGAACAAATAATGCCAGTTTAAACATATTAATAATTCTTGTCCTGAATACTGAGTACCCTGATGACCTTAGTAAAATCCATATAAGTGGTGTCCACAACCTGAGACCTAGAATTAATGTAGAGTATAAGTCAGACCTTGGTTTTCTTGCCATGTAATTCAGTTGTCCCAGATCTTAAAGAAATTATCCATCCTATCATACAGTTTGGCGAGGATGTGTTCTGACTGCATCGTATCATTTAGAGACTGGAATACAGCATTTACTTGTAGGGTTGAGGACCTCCATTTCGAGGCTAGATGTCTTTTGGCCTGAGCCATTATAAATTGGATGAGTTTGTGGGTGGCGTAGGGTAAGCCCGTGGGTTTGTTGCCTAAAAGTGCGATCGTGGGGTCATTGCAAACGTAACCAGTTTTTCAATGGTGTAATGGTTTAACATAGAAAACTTACCGTTGGCTCTCGATTCTAATCTATCACTCCGATTTGCAAACGGATTTCACTGAAGCTGTAACTTTCATCCCAGAACATAGTTTAGGGGCCATTACCTCTTCATCTATAGTCATTTTTCTTTCGATTGCAAACGTAACCAGTTTTTCAATGGTGTAATGGTTTAACATAGAAAACTTACCGTTGGCTCTCGATTCTATTCTATCACTCCGATTTGCAAACGGATTTCACTGAAGCTGTAACTTTCATCCCAGAACATAGTTTAGGGGCCATTACCTCTTCAACTATAGTCATTTTTCTTTCGATTGCAAACGTAACCAGTTTTTCAATGGTGTAATGGTTTAACATAGAAAACTTACCGTTGGCTCTCGATTCTAATCTATCACTCCGATTTGCAAACGGATTTCACTGAAGCTGTAACTTTCATCCCAGAACATAGTTTAGGGGCCATTACCTCTTCAACTATAGTCATTTTTCTTTCGATTGCAAACGTAACCAGTTTTTCAATGGTGTAATGGTTTAACATAGAAAACTTACCGTTGGCTCTCGATTCTATTCTATCACTCCGATTTGCAAACGGATTTCACTGAAGCTGTAACTTTCATCCCAGAACATAGTTTAGGGGCCATTACCTCTTCAACTATAGTCATTTTTCTTTCGATTGCAAACGTAACCAGTTTTTCAATGGTGTAATAGTTTAACATAGAAAACTTACCGTTGGCTCTCGATTCTAATCTATCACTCCGATTTGCAAACGGATTTCACTGAAGCTGTAACTTTCATCCCAGAACATAGTTTAGGGGCCATTACCTCTTCAACTATAGTCATTTTTCTTTCGATTGCAAACGTAACCAGTTTTTCAATGGTGTAATGGTTTAACATAGAAAACTTACCGTTGGCTCTCGATTCTAATCTATCACTCCGATTTGCAAACGGATTTCACTGAAGCTGTAACTTTCATCCCAGAACATAGTTTAGGGGCCATTACCTCTTCAACTATAGTCATTTTTCTTTCGATTGCAAACGTAACCAGTTTTTCAATGGTGTAATGGTTTAACATAGAAAACTTACCGTTGGCTCTCGATTCTAATCTATCACTCCGATTTGCAAACGGATTTCACTGAAGCTGTAACTTTCATCCCAGAACATAGTTTAGGGGCCATTACCTCTTCAACTATAGTCATTTTTCTTTCGATTGCAAACGTAACCAGTTTTTCAATGGTGTAATGGTTTAACATAGAAAACTTACCGTTGGCTCTCGATTCTAATCTATCACTCCGATTTGCAAACGGATTTCACTGAAGCTGTAACTTTCATCCCAGAACATAGTTTAGGGGCCATTACCTCTTCAACTATAGTCATTTTTCTTTCGATTGCAAACGTAACCAGTTTTTCAATGGTGTAATGGTTTAACATAGAAAACTTACCGTTGGCTCTCGATTCTAATCTATCACTCCGATTTGCAAACGGATTTCACTGAAGCTGTAACTTTCATCCCAGAACATAGTTTAGGGGCCATTACCTCTTCAACTATAGTCATTTTTCTTTCGATTGCAAACGTAACCAGTTTTTCAATGGTGTAATGGTTTAACATAGAAAACTTACCGTTGGCTCTCGATTCTAATCTATCACTCCGATTTGCAAACGGATTTCACTGAAGATGTAACTTTCATCCCAGAACATAGTTTAGGGGCCATTACCTCTTCAACTATAGTCATTTTTCTTTCGATTGCAAACGTAACCAGTTTTTCAATGGTGTAATGGTTTAACATAGAAAACTTACCGTTGGCTCTCGATTCTAATCTATCACTCCGATTTGCAAACGGATTTCACTGAAGCTGTAACTTTCATCCCAGAACATAGTTTAGGGGCCATTACCTCTTCAACTATAGTCATTTTTCTTTCGATTGCAAACGTAACCAGTTTTTCAATGGTGTAATGGTTTAACATAGAAAACTTACCGTTGGCTCTCGATTCTAATCTATCACTCCGATTTGCAAACGGATTTCACTGAAGCTGTAACTTTCATCCCAGAACATAGTTTAGGGGCCATTACCTCTTCAACTATAGTCATTTTTCTTTCGATTGCAAACGTAACCAGTTTTTCAATGGTGTAATGGTTTAACATAGAAAACTTACCGTTGGCTCTCGATTCTAATCTATCACTCTGATTTGCAAACGGATTTCACTGAAGCTGTAACTTTCATCCCAGAACATAGTTTAGGGGCCATTACCTCTTCAACTATAGTCATTTTTCTTTCGATTGCAAACGTAACCAGTTTTACAATGGTTTAACATAGAAAACTTACCGTTGGCTCTAGATTCTAATCTATCACTCCGATTTGCAAACGGATTTCACTGAAGCTGTAACTTTCATCCCAGAACATAGTTTAGGGGCCATTACCTCTTCAACTATAGTCATTTTTCTTTCGATTGCAAACGTAACCAGTTTTTCAATGGTGTAATGGTTTAACATAGAAAACTTACCGTTGGCTCTCGATTCTAATCTATCACTCCGATTTGCAAACGGATTTCACTGAAGCTGTAACTTTCATCCCAGAACATAGTTTAGGGGCCATTACCTCTTCAACTATAGTCATTTTTCTTTCGATTGCAAACGTAACCAGTTTTTCAATGGTGTAATGGTTTAACATAGAAAACTTACCGTTGGCTCTCGATTCTAATCTATCACTCCGATTTGCAAACGGATTTCACTGAAGCTGTAACTTTCATCCCAGAACATAGTTTAGGGGCCATTACCTCTTCAACTATAGTCATTTTTCTTTCGATTGCAAACGTAACCAGTTTTTCAATGGTGTAATGGTTTAACATAGAAAACTTACCGTTGGCTCTCGATTCTAATCTATCACTCCGATTTGCAAACGGATTTCACTGAAGCTGTAACTTTCATCCCAGAACATAGTTTAGGGGCCATTACCTCTTCAACTATAGTCATTTTTCTTTCGATTGCAAACGTAACCAGTTTTTCAATGGTGTAATGGTTTAACATAGAAAACTTACCGTTGGCTCTCGATTCTAATCTATCACTCTGATTTGCAAACGGATATCACTGAAGCTGTAACTTTCATCCCAGAACATAGTTTAGGGGCCATTACCTCTTCAACTATAGTCATTTTTCTTTCGATTGCAAACGTAACCAGTTTTTCAATGGTGTAATGGTTTAACATAGAAAACTTACCGTTGGCTCTCGATTCTATTCTATCACTCCGATTTGCAAACGGATTTCACTGAAGCTGTAACTTTCATCCCAGAACATAGTTTAGGGGCCATTACCTCTTCAACTATAGTCATTTTTCTTTCGATTGCAAACGTAACCAGTTTTTCAATGGTGTAATGGTTTAACATAGAAAACTTACCGTTGGCTCTCGATTCTATTCTATCACTCCGATTTGCAAACGGATTTCACTGAAGCTGTAACTTTCATCCCAGAACATAGTTTAGGGGCCATTACCTCTTCAACTATAGTCATTTTTCTTTCGATTGCAAACGTAACCAGTTTTTCAATGGTGTAATGGTTTAACATAGAAAACTTACCGTTGGCTCTCGATTCTAATCTATCACTCCGATTTGCAAACGGATTTCACTGAAGCTGTAACTTTCATCCCAGAACATAGTTTAGGGGCCATTACCTCTTCAACTATAGTCATTTTTCTTTCGATTGCAAACGTAACCAGTTTTTCAATGGTGTAATGGTTTAACATAGAAAACTTACCGTTGGCTCTCGATTCTAATCTATCACTCCGATTTGCAAACGGATTTCACTGAAGCTGTAACTTTCATCCCAGAACATAGTTTAGGGGCCATTACCTCTTCAACTATAGTCATTTTTCTTTCGATTGCAAACGTAACCAGTTTTACAATGGTTTAACATAGAAAACTTACCGTTGGCTCTAGATTCTAATCTATCACTCCGATTTGCAAACGGATTTCACTGAAGCTGTAACTTTCATCCCAGAACATAGTTTAGGGGCCATTACCTCTTCAACTATAGTCATTTTTCTTTCGATTGCAAACGTAACCAGTTTTTCAATGGTGTAATGGTTTAACATAGAAAACTTACCGTTGGCTCTCGATTCTAATCTATCACTCCGATTTGCAAACGGATTTCACTGAAGCTGTAACTTTCATCCCAGAACATAGTTTAGGGGCCATTACCTCTTCAACTATAGTCATTTTTCTTTCGATTGCAAACGTAACCAGTTTTTCAATGGTGTAATGGTTTAACATAGAAAACTTACCGTTGGCTCTCGATTCTATTCTATCACTCCGATTTTAAAACGGATTTCACTGAAGCTGTAACTTTCATCCCAGAACATAGTTTAGGGGCCATTACCTCTTCAACTATAGTCATTTTTCTTTCGATTGCAAACGTAACCAGTTTTTCAATGGTGTAATGGTTTAACATAGAAAACTTACCGTTGGCTCTCGATTCTAATCTATCACTCCGATTTGCAAACGGATTTCACTGAAGCTGTAACTTTCATCCCAGAACATAGTTTAGGGGCCATTACCTCTTCAACTATAGTCATTTTTCTTTCGATTGCAAACGTAACCAGTTTTTTAATGGTGTAATGGTTTAACATAGAAAACTTACCGTTGGCTCTCGATTCTAATCTATCACTCCGATTTGCAAACGGATTTCGCTGAAGCTGTAACTTTCATCCCAGAACATAGTTTAGGGGCCATTACCTCTTCAACTATAGTCATTTTTCTTTCGATTGCAAACGTAACCAGTTTTTCAATGGTGTAATGGTTTAACATAGAAAACTTACCGTTGGCTCTCGATTCTAATCTATCACTCCGATTTGCAAACGGATTTCACTGAAGCTGTAACTTTCATCCCAGAACATAGTTTAGGGGCCATTACCTCTTCAACTATAGTCATTTTTCTTTCGATTGCAAACGTAACCAGTTTTTCAATGGTGTAATGGTTTAACATAGAAAACTTACCGTTGGCTCTCGATTCTAATCTATCACTCCGATTTGCAAACGGATTTCACTGAAGCTGTAACTTTCATCCCAGAACATAGTTTAGGGGCCATTACCTCTTCAACTATAGTCATTTTTCTTTCGATTGCAAACGTAACCAGTTTTTCAATGGTGTAATGGTTTAACATAGAAAACTTACCGTTGGCTCTCGATTCTAATCTATCACTCCGATTTGCAAACGGATTTCGCTGAAGCTGTAACTTTCATCCCAGAACATAGTTTAGGGGCCATTACCTCTTCAACTATAGTCATTTTTCTTTCGATTGCAAACGTAACCAGTTTTTCAATGGTGTAATGGTTTAACATAGAAAACTTACCGTTGGCTCTCGATTCTAATCTATCACTCCGATTTGCAAACGGATTTCACTGAAGCTGTAACTTTCATCCCAGAACATAGTTTAGGGGCCATTACCTCTTCAACTATAGTCATTTTTCTTTCGATTGCAAACGTAACCAGTTTTTCAATGGTGTAATGGTTTAACATAGAAAACTTACCGTTGGCTCTCGATTCTAATCTATCACTCCGATTTGCAAACGGATTTCACTGAAGCTGTAACTTTCATCCCAGAACATAGTTTAGGGGCCATTACCTCTTCAACTATAGTCATTTTTCTTTCGATTGCAAACGTAACCAGTTTTTCAATGGTGTAATGGTTTAACATAGAAAACTTACCGTTGGCTCTCGATTCTAATCTATCACTCCGATTTACAAACGGATTTCACTGAAGCTGTAACTTTCATCCCAGAACATAGTTTAGGGGCCATTACCTCTTCAACTATAGTCATTTTTCTTTCGATTGCAAACGTAACCAGTTTTTCAATGGTGTAATGGTTTAACATAGAAAACTTACCGTTGGCTCTCGATTCTATTCTATCACTCCGATTTGCAAACGGATTTCACTGAAGCTGTAACTTTCATCCCAGAACATAGTTTAGGGGCCATTACCTCTTCAACTATAGTCATTTTTCTTTCGATTGCAAACGTAACCAGTTTTTCAATGGTGTAATGGTTTAACATAGAAAACTTACCGTTGGCTCTCGATTCTAATCTATCACACCGATTTGCAAACGGATTTCACTGAAGCTGTAACTTTCATCCCAGAACATAGTTTAGGGGCCATTACCTCTTCAACTATAGTCATTTTTCTTTCGATTGCAAACGTAACCAGTTTTTCAATGGTGTAATGGTTTAACATAGAAAACTTACCGTTGGCTCTCGATTCTAATCTATCACTCCGATTTGCAAACGGATTTCACTGAAGCTGTAACTTTCATCCCAGAACATAGTTTAGGGGCCATTACCTCTTCAACTATAGTCATTTTTCTTTCGATTGCAAACGTAACCAGTTTTTCAATGGTGTAATGGTTTAACATAGAAAACTTACCGTTGGCTCTCGATTCTAATCTATCACTCCGATTTGCAAACGGATTTCACTGAAGCTGTAACTTTCATCCCAGAACATAGTTTAGGGGCCATTACCTCTTCAACTATAGTCATTTTTCTTTCGATTGCAAACGTAACCAGTTTTTCAATGGTGTAATGGTTTAACATAGAAAACTTACCGTTGGCTCTCGATTCTAATCTATCACTCTGATTTGCAAACGGATTTCACTGAAGCTGTAACTTTCATCCCAGAACATAGTTTAGGGGCCATTACCTCTTCAACTATAGTCATTTTTCTTTCGATTGCAAACGTAACCAGTTTTACAATGGTTTAACATAGAAAACTTACCGTTGGCTCTAGATTCTAATCTATCACTCCGATTTGCAAACGGATTTCACTGAAGCTGTAACTTTCATCCCAGAACATAGTTTAGGGGCCATTACCTCTTCAACTATAGTCATTTTTCTTTCGATTGCAAACGTAACCAGTTTTTCAATGGTGTAATGGTTTAACATAGAAAACTTACCGTTGGCTCTCGATTCTAATCTATCACTCTGATTTGCAAACGGATTTCACTGAAGCTGTAACTTTCATCCCAGAACATAGTTTAGGGGCCATTACCTCTTCAACTATAGTCATTTTTCTTTCGATTGCAAACGTAACCAGTTTTTCAATGGTGTAATGGTTTAACATAGAAAACTTACCGTTGGCTCTCGATTCTAATCTATCACTCCGATTTGCAAACGGATTTCACTGAAGCTGTAACTTTCATCCCAGAACATAGTTTAGGGGCCATTACCTCTTCAACTATAGTCATTTTTCTTTCGATTGCAAACGTAACTTGTTTTTCAATGGTGTAATGGTTTAACATAGAAAACTTACCATTGGCTCTCGATTCTAATCTATCACTCCGATTTGCAAACGGATTTCACTGAAGCTGTAACTTTCATCCCAGAACATAGTTTAGGGGCCATTACCTCTTCAACTATAGTCATTTTTCTTTCGATTGCAAACGTAACCAGTTTTTCAATGGTGTAATGGTTTAACATAGAAAACTTACCGTTGGCTCTCGATTCTATTCTATCACTCCGATTTGCAAACGGATTTCACTGAAGCTGTAACTTTCATCCCAGAACATAGTTTAGGGGCCATTACCTCTTCAACTATAGTCATTTTTCTTTCGATTGCAAACGTAACCAGTTTTTCAATGGTGTAATGGTTTAACATAGAAAACTTACCGTTGGCTCTCGATTCTAATCTATCACTCCGATTTGCAAACGGATTTCACTGAAGCTGTAACTTTCATCCCAGAACATAGTTTAGGGGCCATTACCTCTTCAACTATAGTCATTTTTCTTTCGATTGCAAACGTAACCAGTTTTTCAATGGTGTAATGGTTTAACATAGAAAACTTACCGTTGGCTCTCGATTCTAATCTATCACTCCGATTTGCAAACGGATTTCACTGAAGCTGTAACTTTCATCCCAGAACATAGTTTAGGGGCCATTACCTCTTCAACTATAGTCATTTTTCTTTCGATTGCAAACGTAACCAGTTTTTCAATGGTGTAATGGTTTAACATAGAAAACTTACCGTTGGCTCTCGATTCTATTCTATCACTCCGATTTGCAAACGGATTTCACTGAAGCTGTAACTTTCATCCCAGAACATAGTTTAGGGGCCATTACCTCTTCAACTATAGTCATTTTTCTTTCGATTGCAAACGTAACCAGTTTTTCAATGGTGTAATGGTTTAACATAGAAAACTTACCGTTGGCTCTCGATTCTAATCTATCACTCCGATTTGCAAACGGATTTCACTGAAGCTGTAACTTTCATCCCAGAACATAGTTTAGGGGCCATTACCTCTTCAACTATAGTCATTTTTCTTTCGATTGCAAACGTAACCAGTTTTTCAATGGTGTAATGGTTTAACATAGAAAACTTACCGTTGGCTCTCGATTCTAATCTATCACTCCGATTTGCAAACGGATTTCGCTGAAGCTGTAACTTTCATCCCAGAACATAGTTTAGGGGCCATTACCTCTTCAACTATAGTCATTTTTCTTTCGTTTCGTTTCAAGGGTGTTTATTGAAAGGAAAATGCACAGTACAAAGTGTTATAACAGTCATAAACATCATGAGCCCCACATAGGGGAGAATGCAGTGCTAGCAATCAGGTAAAGTATAAGTCTTATATAAACAAATAACATATCATAACATGTTGTGTCGTGAAAAAACATGTGAATCTTCCTTAGTGTATATAGGGGGGGAAGGGAGGTAGAGGAAAGAGGGGGAGGGAAGAGTATTGTCTGGACAGTCAGGGCCGAGGGTGGGGGTTCCACATCATTCCGGCCGACCCTGAACTGAGCAGGCCTTGGGGACCAGTAGGAGAAAAGGTTAGGAAGGGTAGGGTAGGGGATCAGGGGAGAACAAATAATGCCAGTTTAAACATATTAATAATTCTTGTCCTGAATACTGAGTACCCTGATGACCTTAGTAAAATCCATATAAGTGGTGTCCACAACCTGAGACCTAGAATTAATGTAGAGTATAAGTCAGACCTTGGTTTTCTTGCCATGTAATTCAGTTGTCCCAGATCTTAAAGAAATTATCCATCCTATCATACAGTTTGGCGAGGATGTGTTCTGACTGCATCGTATCATTTAGAGACTGGAATACAGCATTTACTTGTAGGGTTGAGGACCTCCATTTCGAGGCTAGATGTCTTTTGGCCTGAGCCATTATAAATTGGATGAGTTTGTGGGTGGCGTAGGGTAAGCCCGTGGGTTTGTTGCCTAAAAGTGCGATCGTGGGGTCATTGCAAACGTAACCAGTTTTTCAATGGTGTAATGGTTTAACATAGAAAACTTACCGTTGGCTCTCGATTCTAATCTATCACTCCGATTTGCAAACGGATTTCACTGAAGCTGTAACTTTCATCCCAGAACATAGTTTAGGGGCCATTACCTCTTCATCTATAGTCATTTTTCTTTCGATTGCAAACGTAACCAGTTTTTCAATGGTGTAATGGTTTAACATAGAAAACTTACCGTTGGCTCTCGATTCTATTCTATCACTCCGATTTGCAAACGGATTTCACTGAAGCTGTAACTTTCATCCCAGAACATAGTTTAGGGGCCATTACCTCTTCAACTATAGTCATTTTTCTTTCGATTGCAAACGTAACCAGTTTTTCAATGGTGTAATGGTTTAACATAGAAAACTTACCGTTGGCTCTCGATTCTAATCTATCACTCCGATTTGCAAACGGATTTCACTGAAGCTGTAACTTTCATCCCAGAACATAGTTTAGGGGCCATTACCTCTTCAACTATAGTCATTTTTCTTTCGATTGCAAACGTAACCAGTTTTTCAATGGTGTAATGGTTTAACATAGAAAACTTACCGTTGGCTCTCGATTCTATTCTATCACTCCGATTTGCAAACGGATTTCACTGAAGCTGTAACTTTCATCCCAGAACATAGTTTAGGGGCCATTACCTCTTCAACTATAGTCATTTTTCTTTCGATTGCAAACGTAACCAGTTTTTCAATGGTGTAATAGTTTAACATAGAAAACTTACCGTTGGCTCTCGATTCTAATCTATCACTCCGATTTGCAAACGGATTTCACTGAAGCTGTAACTTTCATCCCAGAACATAGTTTAGGGGCCATTACCTCTTCAACTATAGTCATTTTTCTTTCGATTGCAAACGTAACCAGTTTTTCAATGGTGTAATGGTTTAACATAGAAAACTTACCGTTGGCTCTCGATTCTAATCTATCACTCCGATTTGCAAACGGATTTCACTGAAGCTGTAACTTTCATCCCAGAACATAGTTTAGGGGCCATTACCTCTTCAACTATAGTCATTTTTCTTTCGATTGCAAACGTAACCAGTTTTTCAATGGTGTAATGGTTTAACATAGAAAACTTACCGTTGGCTCTCGATTCTAATCTATCACTCCGATTTGCAAACGGATTTCACTGAAGCTGTAACTTTCATCCCAGAACATAGTTTAGGGGCCATTACCTCTTCAACTATAGTCATTTTTCTTTCGATTGCAAACGTAACCAGTTTTTCAATGGTGTAATGGTTTAACATAGAAAACTTACCGTTGGCTCTCGATTCTAATCTATCACTCCGATTTGCAAACGGATTTCACTGAAGCTGTAACTTTCATCCCAGAACATAGTTTAGGGGCCATTACCTCTTCAACTATAGTCATTTTTCTTTCGATTGCAAACGTAACCAGTTTTTCAATGGTGTAATGGTTTAACATAGAAAACTTACCGTTGGCTCTCGATTCTAATCTATCACTCCGATTTGCAAACGGATTTCACTGAAGCTGTAACTTTCATCCCAGAACATAGTTTAGGGGCCATTACCTCTTCAACTATAGTCCTTTTTATTTCGATTGCAAACGTAACCAGTTTTTCAATGGTGTAATGGTTTAACATAGAAAACTTACCGTTGGCTCTCGATTCTAATCTATCACTCCGATTTGCAAACGGATTTCACTGAAGATGTAACTTTCATCCCAGAACATAGTTTAGGGGCCATTACCTCTTCAACTATAGTCATTTTTCTTTCGATTGCAAACGTAACCAGTTTTTCAATGGTGTAATGGTTTAACATAGAAAACTTACCGTTGGCTCTCGATTCTAATCTATCACTCCGATTTGCAAACGGATTTCACTGAAGCTGTAACTTTCATCCCAGAACATAGTTTAGGGGCCATTACCTCTTCAACTATAGTCATTTTTCTTTCGATTGCAAACGTAACCAGTTTTTCAATGGTGTAATGGTTTAACATAGAAAACTTACCGTTGGCTCTCGATTCTAATCTATCACTCCGATTTGCAAACGGATTTCACTGAAGCTGTAACTTTCATCCCAGAACATAGTTTAGGGGCCATTACCTCTTCAACTATAGTCATTTTTCTTTCGATTGCAAACGTAACCAGTTTTTCAATGGTGTAATGGTTTAACATAGAAAACTTACCGTTGGCTCTCGATTCTAATCTATCACTCCGATTTGCAAACGGATTTCACTGAAGCTGTAACTTTCATCCCAGAACATAGTTTAGGGGCCATTACCTCTTCAACTATAGTCATTTTTCTTTCGATTGCAAACGTAACCAGTTTTTCAATGGTGTAATGGTTTAACATAGAAAACTTACCGTTGGCTCTCGATTCTAATCTATCACTCCGATTTGCAAACGGATTTCACTGAAGCTGTAACTTTCATCCCAGAACATAGTTTAGGGGCCATTACCTCTTCAACTATAGTCATTTTTCTTTCGATTGCAAACGTAACCAGTTTTTCAATGGTGTAACATAGAAAACTTACCGTTGGCTCTCGATTCTAATCTATCACTCCGATTTGCAAACGGATTTCACTGAAGCTGTAACTTTCATCCCAGAACATAGTTTAGGGGCCATTACCTCTTCAACTATAGTCATTTTTCTTTCGATTGCAAACGTAACCAGTTTTTCAATGGTGTAATGGTTTAACATAGAAAACTTACCGTTGGCTCTCGATTCTAATCTATCACTCTGATTTGCAAACGGATTTCACTGAAGCTGTAACTTTCATCCCAGAACATAGTTTAGGGGCCATTACCTCTTCAACTATAGTCATTTTTCTTTCGATTGCAAACGTAACCAGTTTTACAATGGTTTAACATAGAAAACTTACCGTTGGCTCTAGATTCTAATCTATCACTCCGATTTGCAAACGGATTTCACTGAAGCTGTAACTTTCATCCCAGAACATAGTTTAGGGGCCATTACCTCTTCAACTATAGTCATTTTTCTTTCGATTGCAAACGTAACCAGTTTTTCAATGGTGTAATGGTTTAACATAGAAAACTTACCGTTGGCTCTCGATTCTAATCTATCACTCTGATTTGCAAACGGATTTCACTGAAGCTGTAACTTTCATCCCAGAACATAGTTTAGGGGCCATTACCTCTTCAACTATAGTCATTTTTCTTTCGATTGCAAACGTAACCAGTTTTTCAATGGTGTAATGGTTTAACATAGAAAACTTACCGTTGGCTCTCGATTCTAATCTATCACTCCGATTTGCAAACGGATTTCACTGAAGCTGTAACTTTCATCCCAGAACATAGTTTAGGGGCCATTACCTCTTCAACTATAGTCATTTTTCTTTCGATTGCAAACGTAACTTGTTTTTCAATGGTGTAATGGTTTAACATAGAAAACTTACCATTGGCTCTCGATTCTAATCTATCACTCCGATTTGCAAACGGATTTCACTGAAGCTGTAACTTTCATCCCAGAACATAGTTTAGGGGCCATTACCTCTTCAACTATAGTCATTTTTCTTTCGATTGCAAACGTAACCAGTTTTTCAATGGTGTAATGGTTTAACATAGAAAACTTACCGTTGGCTCTCGATTCTATTCTATCACTCCGATTTGCAAACGGATTTCACTGAAGCTGTAACTTTCATCCCAGAACATAGTTTAGGGGCCATTACCTCTTCAACTATAGTCATTTTTCTTTCGATTGCAAACGTAACCAGTTTTTCAATGGTGTAATGGTTTAACATAGAAAACTTACCGTTGGCTCTCGATTCTAATCTATCACTCCGATTTGCAAACGGATTTCACTGAAGCTGTAACTTTCATCCCAGAACATAGTTTAGGGGCCATTACCTCTTCAACTATAGTCATTTTTCTTTCGATTGCAAACGTAACCAGTTTTTCAATGGTGTAATGGTTTAACATAGAAAACTTACCGTTGGCTCTCGATTCTAATCTATCACTCCGATTTGCAAACGGATTTCACTGAAGCTGTAACTTTCATCCCAGAACATAGTTTAGGGGCCATTACCTCTTCAACTATAGTCATTTTTCTTTCGATTGCAAACGTAACCAGTTTTTCAATGGTGTAATGGTTTAACATAGAAAACTTACCGTTGGCTCTCGATTCTATTCTATCACTCCGATTTGCAAACGGATTTCACTGAAGCTGTAACTTTCATCCCAGAACATAGTTTAGGGGCCATTACCTCTTCAACTATAGTCATTTTTCTTTCGATTGCAAACGTAACCAGTTTTTCAATGGTGTAATGGTTTAACATAGAAAACTTACCGTTGGCTCTCGATTCTAATCTATCACTCCGATTTGCAAACGGATTTCACTGAAGCTGTAACTTTCATCCCAGAACATAGTTTAGGGGCCATTACCTCTTCAACTATAGTCATTTTTCTTTTGATTGCAAACGTAACCAGTTTTTCAATGGTGTAATGGTTTAACATAGAAAACTTACCGTTGGCTCTCGATTCTAATCTATCACTCCGATTTGCAAACGGATTTCGCTGAAGCTGTAACTTTCATCCCAGAACATAGTTTAGGGGCCATTACCTCTTCAACTATAGTCATTTTTCTTTCGTTTCGTTTCAAGGGTGTTTATTGAAAGGAAAATGCACAGTACAAAGTGTTATAACAGTCATAAACATCATGAGCCCCACATAGGGGAGAATGCAGTGCTAGCAATCAGGTAAAGTATAAGTCTTATATAAACAAATAACATATCATAACATGTTGTGTCGTGAAAAAACATGTGAATCTTCCTTAGTGTATATAGGGGGGGAAGGGAGGTAGAGGAAAGAGGGGGAGGGAAGAGTATTGTCTGGACAGTCAGGGCCGAGGGTGGGGGTTCCACATCATTCCGGCCGACCCTGAACTGAGCAGGCCTTGGGGACCAGTAGGAGAAAAGGTTAGGAAGGGTAGGGTAGGGGATCAGGGGAGAACAAATAATGCCAGTTTAAACATATTAATAATTCTTGTCCTGAATACTGAGTACCCTGATGACCTTAGTAAAATCCATATAAGTGGTGTCCACAACCTGAGACCTAGAATGAATGTAGAGTATAAGTCAGACCTTGGTTTTCTTGCCATGTAATTCAGTTGTCCCAGATCTTAAAGAAATTATCCATCCTATCATACAGTTTGGCGAGGATGTGTTCTGACTGCATCGTATCATTTAGAGACTGGAATACAGCATTTACTTGTAGGGTTGAGGACCTCCATTTCGAGGCTAGATGTCTTTTGGCCTGAGCCATTATAAATTGGATGAGTTTGTGGGTGGCGTAGGGTAAGCCCGTGGGTTTGTTGCCTAAAAGTGCGATCGTGGGGTCATTGCAAACGTAACCAGTTTTTCAATGGTGTAATGGTTTAACATAGAAAACTTACCGTTGGCTCTCGATTCTAATCTATCACTCCGATTTGCAAACGGATTTCACTGAAGCTGTAACTTTCATCCCAGAACATAGTTTAGGGGCCATTACCTCTTCAACTATAGTCATTTTTCTTTCGATTGCAAACGTAACCAGTTTTTCAATGGTGTAATGGTTTAACATAGAAAACTTACCGTTGGCTCTCGATTCTATTCTATCACTCCGATTTGCAAACGGATTTCACTGAAGCTGTAACTTTCATCCCAGAACATAGTTTAGGGGCCATTACCTCTTCAACTATAGTCATTTTTCTTTCGATTGCAAACGTAACCAGTTTTTCAATGGTGTAATGGTTTAACATAGAAAACTTACCGTTGGCTCTCGATTCTAATCTATCACTCCGATTTGCAAACGGATTTCACTGAAGCTGTAACTTTCATCCCAGAACATAGTTTAGGGGCCATTACCTCTTCAACTATAGTCATTTTTCTTTCGATTGCAAACGTAACCAGTTTTTCAATGGTGTAATGGTTTAACATAGAAAACTTACCGTTGGCTCTCGATTCTAATCTATCACTCCGATTTGCAAACGGATTTCACTGAAGCTGTAACTTTCATCCCAGAACATAGTTTAGGGGCCATTACCTCTTCAACTATAGTCATTTTTCTTTCGATTGCAAACGTAACCAGTTTTTCAATGGTGTAATAGTTTAACATAGAAAACTTACCGTTGGCTCTCGATTCTAATCTATCACTCCGATTTGCAAACGGATTTCACTGAAGCTGTAACTTTCATCCCAGAACATAGTTTAGGGGCCATTACCTCTTCAACTATAGTCATTTTTCTTTCGATTGCAAACGTAACCAGTTTTTCAATGGTGTAATGGTTTAACATAGAAAACTTACCGTTGGCTCTCGATTCTAATCTATCACTCCGATTTGCAAACGGATTTCACTGAAGCTGTAACTTTCATCCCAGAACATAGTTTAGGGGCCATTACCTCTTCAACTATAGTCATTTTTCTTTCGATTGCAAACGTAACCAGTTTTTCAATGGTGTAATGGTTTAACATAGAAAACTTACCGTTGGCTCTCGATTCTAATCTATCACTCCGATTTGCAAACGGATTTCACTGAAGCTGTAACTTTCATCCCAGAACATAGTTTAGGGGCCATTACCTCTTCAACTATAGTCATTTTTCTTTCGATTGCAAACGTAACCAGTTTTTCAATGGTGTAATGGTTTAACATAGAAAACTTACCGTTGGCTCTCGATTCTAATCTATCACTCCGATTTGCAAACGGATTTCACTGAAGCTGTAACTTTCATCCCAGAACATAGTTTAGGGGCCATTACCTCTTCAACTATAGTCATTTTTCTTTCGATTGCAAACGTAACCAGTTTTTCAATGGTGTAATGGTTTAACATAGAAAACTTACCGTTGGCTCTCGATTCTAATCTATCACTCCGATTTGCAAACGGATTTCACTGAAGCTGTAACTTTCATCCCAGAACATAGTTTAGGGGCCATTACCTCTTCAACTATAGTCATTTTTCTTTCGATTGCAAACGTAACCAGTTTTTCAATGGTGTAATGGTTTAACATAGAAAACTTACCGTTGGCTCTCGATTCTAATCTATCACTCTGATTTGCAAACGGATTTCACTGAAGCTGTAACTTTCATCCCAGAACATAGTTTAGGGGCCATTACCTCTTCAACTATAGTCATTTTTCTTTCGATTGCAAACGTAACCAGTTTTACAATGGTTTAACATAGAAAACTTACCGTTGGCTCTAGATTCTAATCTATCACTCCGATTTGCAAACGGATTTCACTGAAGCTGTAACTTTCATCCCAGAACATAGTTTAGGGGCCATTACCTCTTCAACTATAGTCATTTTTCTTTCGATTGCAAACGTAACCAGTTTTTCAATGGTGTAATGGTTTAACATAGAAAACTTACCGTTGGCTCTCGATTCTAATCTATCACTCTGATTTGCAAACGGATTTCACTGAAGCTGTAACTTTCATCCCAGAACATAGTTTAGGGGCCATTACCTCTTCAACTATAGTCATTTTTCTTTCGATTGCAAACGTAACCAGTTTTTCAATGGTGTAATGGTTTAACATAGAAAACTTACCGTTGGCTCTCGATTCTAATCTATCACTCCGATTTGCAAACGGATTTCACTGAAGCTGTAACTTTCATCCCAGAACATAGTTTAGGGGCCATTACCTCTTCAACTATAGTCATTTTTCTTTCGATTGCAAACGTAACTTGTTTTTCAATGGTGTAATGGTTTAACATAGAAAACTTACCATTGGCTCTCGATTCTAATCTATCACTCCGATTTGCAAACGGATTTCACTGAAGCTGTAACTTTCATCCCAGAACATAGTTTAGGGGCCATTACCTCTTCAACTATAGTCATTTTTCTTTCGATTGCAAACGTAACCAGTTTTTCAATGGTGTAATGGTTTAACATAGAAAACTTACCGTTGGCTCTCGATTCTATTCTATCACTCCGATTTGCAAACGGATTTCACTGAAGCTGTAACTTTCATCCCAGAACATAGTTTAGGGGCCATTACCTCTTCAACTATAGTCATTTTTCTTTCGATTGCAAACGTAACCAGTTTTTCAATGGTGTAATGGTTTAACATAGAAAACTTACCGTTGGCTCTCGATTCTAATCTATCACTCCGATTTGCAAACGGATTTCACTGAAGCTGTAACTTTCATCCCAGAACATAGTTTAGGGGCCATTACCTCTTCAACTATAGTCATTTTTCTTTCGATTGCAAACGTAACCAGTTTTTCAATGGTGTAATGGTTTAACATAGAAAACTTACCGTTGGCTCTCGATTCTAATCTATCACTCCGATTTGCAAACGGATTTCACTGAAGCTGTAACTTTCATCCCAGAACATAGTTTAGGGGCCATTACCTCTTCAACTATAGTCATTTTTCTTTCGATTGCAAACGTAACCAGTTTTTCAATGGTGTAATGGTTTAACATAGAAAACTTACCGTTGGCTCTCGATTCTATTCTATCACTCCGATTTGCAAACGGATTTCACTGAAGCTGTAACTTTCATCCCAGAACATAGTTTAGGGGCCATTACCTCTTCAACTATAGTCATTTTTCTTTCGATTGCAAACGTAACCAGTTTTTCAATGGTGTAATGGTTTAACATAGAAAACTTACCGTTGGCTCTCGATTCTAATCTATCACTCCGATTTGCAAACGGATTTCACTGAAGCTGTAACTTTCATCCCAGAACATAGTTTAGGGGCCATTACCTCTTCAACTATAGTCATTTTTCTTTTGATTGCAAACGTAACCAGTTTTTCAATGGTGTAATGGTTTAACATAGAAAACTTACCGTTGGCTCTCGATTCTAATCTATCACTCCGATTTGCAAACGGATTTCGCTGAAGCTGTAACTTTCATCCCAGAACATAGTTTAGGGGCCATTACCTCTTCAACTATAGTCATTTTTCTTTCGTTTCGTTTCAAGGGTGTTTATTGAAAGGAAAATGCACAGTACAAAGTGTTATAACAGTCATAAACATCATGAGCCCCACATAGGGGAGAATGCAGTGCTAGCAATCAGGTAAAGTATAAGTCTTATATAAACAAATAACATATCATAACATGTTGTGTCGTGAAAAAACATGTGAATCTTCCTTAGTGTATATAGGGGGGGAAGGGAGGTAGAGGAAAGAGGGGGAGGGAAGAGTATTGTCTGGACAGTCAGGGCCGAGGGTGGGGGTTCCACATCATTCCGGCCGACCCTGAACTGAGCAGGCCTTGGGGACCAGTAGGAGAAAAGGTTAGGAAGGGTAGGGTAGGGGATCAGGGGAGAACAAATAATGCCAGTTTAAACATATTAATAATTCTTGTCCTGAATACTGAGTACCCTGATGACCTTAGTAAAATCCATATAAGTGGTGTCCACAACCTGAGACCTAGAATGAATGTAGAGTATAAGTCGGACCTTGGTTTTCTTGCCATGTAATTCAGTTGTCCCAGATCTTAAAGAAATTATCCATCCTATCATACAGTTTGGCGAGGATGTGTTCTGACTGCATCGTATCATTTAGAGACTGGAATACAGCATTTACTTGTAGGGTTGAGGACCTCCATTTCGAGGCTAGATGTCTTTTGGCCTGAGCCATTATAAATTGGATGAGTTTGTGGGTGGCGTAGGGTAAGCCCGTGGGTTTGTTGCCTAAAAGTGCGATCGTGGGGTCATTGCAAACGTAACCAGTTTTTCAATGGTGTAATGGTTTAACATAGAAAACTTACCGTTGGCTCTCGATTCTAATCTATCACTCCGATTTGCAAACGGATTTCACTGAAGCTGTAACTTTCATCCCAGAACATAGTTTAGGGGCCATTACCTCTTCAACTATAGTCATTTTTCTTTCGATTGCAAACGTAACCAGTTTTTCAATGGTGTAATGGTTTAACATAGAAAACTTACCGTTGGCTCTCGATTCTATTCTATCACTCCGATTTGCAAACGGATTTCACTGAAGCTGTAACTTTCATCCCAGAACATAGTTTAGGGGCCATTACCTCTTCAACTATAGTCATTTTTCTTTCGATTGCAAACGTAACCAGTTTTTCAATGGTGTAATGGTTTAACATAGAAAACTTACCGTTGGCTCTCGATTCTAATCTATCACTCCGATTTGCAAACGGATTTCACTGAAGCTGTAACTTTCATCCCAGAACATAGTTTAGGGGCCATTACCTCTTCAACTATAGTCATTTTTCTTTCGATTGCAAACGTAACCAGTTTTTCAATGGTGTAATGGTTTAACATAGAAAACTTACCGTTGGCTCTCGATTCTAATCTATCACTCCGATTTGCAAACGGATTTCACTGAAGCTGTAACTTTCATCCCAGAACATAGTTTAGGGGCCATTACCTCTTCAACTATAGTCATTTTTCTTTCGATTGCAAACGTAACCAGTTTTTCAATGGTGTAATAGTTTAACATAGAAAACTTACCGTTGGCTCTCGATTCTAATCTATCACTCCGATTTGCAAACGGATTTCACTGAAGCTGTAACTTTCATCCCAGAACATAGTTTAGGGGCCATTACCTCTTCAACTATAGTCATTTTTCTTTCGATTGCAAACGTAACCAGTTTTTCAATGGTGTAATGGTTTAACATAGAAAACTTACCGTTGGCTCTCGATTCTAATCTATCACTCCGATTTGCAAACGGATTTCACTGAAGCTGTAACTTTCATCCCAGAACATAGTTTAGGGGCCATTACCTCTTCAACTATAGTCATTTTTCTTTCGATTGCAAACGTAACCAGTTTTTCAATGGTGTAATGGTTTAACATAGAAAACTTACCGTTGGCTCTCGATTCTAATCTATCACTCCGATTTGCAAACGGATTTCACTGAAGCTGTAACTTTCATCCCAGAACATAGTTTAGGGGCCATTACCTCTTCAACTATAGTCATTTTTCTTTCGATTGCAAACGTAACCAGTTTTTCAATGGTGTAATGGTTTAACATAGAAAACTTACCGTTGGCTCTCGATTCTAATCTATCACTCCGATTTGCAAACGGATTTCACTGAAGCTGTAACTTTCATCCCAGAACATAGTTTAGGGGCCATTACCTCTTCAACTATAGTCATTTTTCTTTCGATTGCAAACGTAACCAGTTTTTCAATGGTGTAATGGTTTAACATAGAAAACTTACCGTTGGCTCTCGATTCTAATCTATCACTCCGATTTGCAAACGGATTTCACTGAAGCTGTAACTTTCATCCCAGAACATAGTTTAGGGGCCATTACCTCTTCAACTATAGTCATTTTTCTTTCGATTGCAAACGTAACCAGTTTTTCAATGGTGTAATGGTTTAACATAGAAAACTTACCGTTGGCTCTCGATTCTAATCTATCACTCCGATTTGCAAACGGATTTCACTGAAGCTGTAACTTTCATCCCAGAACATAGTTTAGGGGCCATTACCTCTTCAACTATAGTCATTTTTCTTTCGATTGCAAACGTAACCAGTTTTTCAATGGTGTAATGGTTTAACATAGAAAACTTACCGTTGGCTCTCGATTCTAATCTATCACTCCGATTTGCAAACGGATTTCACTGAAGCTGTAACTTTCATCCCAGAACATAGTTTAGGGGCCATTACCTCTTCAACTATAGTCATTTTTCTTTCGATTGCAAACGTAACCAGTTTTACAATGGTTTAACATAGAAAACTTACCGTTGGCTCTAGATTCTAATCTATCACTCCGATTTGCAAACAGATTTCACTGAAGCTGTAACTTTCATCCCAGAACATAGTTTAGGGGCCATTACCTCTTCAACTATAGTCATTTTTCTTTCGATTGCAAACGTAACCAGTTTTTCAATGGTGTAATGGTTTAACATAGAAAACTTACCGTTGGCTCTCGATTCTAATCTATCACTCCGATTTGCAAACGGATTTCACTGAAGCTGTAACTTTCATCCCAGAACATAGTTTAGGGGCCATTACCTCTTCAACTATAGTAATTTTTCTTTCGATTGCAAACGTAACCAGTTTTTCAATGGTGTAATGGTTTAACATAGAAAACTTACCGTTGGCTCTCGATTCTAATCTATCACTCCGATTTGCAAACGGATTTCACTGAAGCTGTAACTTTCATCCCAGAACATAGTTTAGGGGCCATTACCTCTTCAACTATAGTCATTTTTCTTTCGATTGCAAACGTAACCAGTTTTTCAATGGTGTAATGGTTTAACATAGAAAACTTACCGTTGGCTCTCGATTCTAATCTATCACTCCGATTTGCAAACGGATTTCACTGAAGCTGTAACTTTCATCCCAGAACATAGTTTAGGGGCCATTACCTCTTCAACTATAGTCATTTTTCTTTCGATTGCAAACGTAACCAGTTTTTCAATGGTGTAATGGTTTAACATAGAAAACTTACCGTTGGCTCTCGATTCTATTCTATCACTCCGATTTGCAAACGGATTTCACTGAAGCTGTAACTTTCATCCCAGAACATAGTTTAGGGGCCATTACCTCTTCAACTATAGTCATTTTTCTTTCGATTGCAAACGTAACCAGTTTTTCAATGGTGTAATGGTTTAACATAGAAAACTTACCGTTGGCTCTCGATTCTAATCTATCACTCCGATTTGCAAACGGATTTCACTGAAGCTGTAACTTTCATTCCAGAACATAGTTTAGGGGCCATTACCTCTTCAACTATAGTCATTTTTCTTTCGATTGCAAACGTAACCAGTTTTTCAATGGTGTAATGGTTTAACATAGAAAATTTACCGTTGGCTCTCGATTCTAATCTATCACTCCGATTTGCAAACGGATTTCACTGAAGCTGTAACTTTCATCCCAGAACATAGTTTAGGGGCCATTACCTCTTCAACTATAGTCATTTTTCTTTCGATTGCAAACGTAACCAGTTTTTCAATGGTGTAATGGTTTAACATAGAAAACTTACCGTTGGCTCTCGATTCTAATCTATCACTCCGATTTGCAAACGGATTTCACTGAAGCTGTAACTTTCATCCCAGAACATAGTTTAGGGGCCATTACCTCTTCAACTATAGTCATTTTTCTTTCGATTGCAAACGTAACCAGTTTTTCAATGGTGTAATGGTTTAACATAGAAAACTTACCGTTGGCTCTCGATTCTAATCTATCACTCCGATTTGCAAACGGATTTCACTGAAGCTGTAACTTTCATCCCAGAACATAGTTTAGGGGCCATTACCTCTTCAACTATAGTCATTTTTCTTTCGATTGCAAACGTAACCAGTTTTTCAATGGTGTAATGGTTTAACATAGAAAACTTACCGTTGGCTCTCGATTCTAATCTATCACTCCGATTTGCAAACGGATTTCACTGAAGCTGTAACTTTCATCCCAGAACATAGTTTAGGGGCCATTACCTCTTCAACTATAGTCATTTTTCTTTCGATTGCAAACGTAACCAGTTTTTCAATGGTGTAATGGAAAAGAGGGGGCGTGGCCTGGAGGCAGAGCTGAATGGTTGTGTGAGCCTGCAGCTCCTGCCTATCAAGCACTGATATAAGCATCCAAAGCAGCCTGGAAGCCCGTTTTTTCGGCGAAATAGGAGGGGAACAGTCACAGAACGCGATGGAGTGGAGAAGACCCACTTATCACAAGAAGCAAGCTTCTCCCATGCCTAGAAGACTGCCTGACTTCCATGACACAGAGGCCCAAGATGGCCGCCGCAGGTCCTGGCAGGGAGACACAGAGGTCAGTAACTCCAGAACACCTCCTCCACTTTCCCAGAGGAACCGCTATGACCCACTAGCTACCCCCTACCACAGAAGGGAGAAAGCGGACTGGTCTGAGGGTAGTGACGACGAGGAGTACCGAAAACGTAGTCCCCTGAAGCCGTCGCGGCTGTACGCGTCCGAAAATACGCATAGCGCCCCTTCTCCAAGCCAGCATGCATCCAAAAAATACGCATGAACGCGTCCGAAAATACGCATGAAGAAGGCAATGCACGCGTAAATGCGGCCAAAAGTACGCATTCACAGCAGGAACAACCCATACACCATCCCCAACATCCATCCACAGAAGAGGACCCTTCAGATCCACTACTCTCTGTTCCAGAATCAGACCAACCAGTCACTCAAGGTTTTTTTAAACAATTCATGTACTCCTTTAAGAACTTTATACAAAATAACTCAGATGAAATGAGAGCTGATATGAAGTCGCTAGCAAACAACATGGCCCATTTTGCCCACGAAACAAACACCAGAATCACTAGACTGGAGAATAGGATCGTACAAATGACGGAGGCTCACAATGAACTGCTTGATTCACATAAAGCATTAACTGCAGAAGTACAGTGGATGAAGGGGAAAATCACTGATAGTGAGGATCGTAATAGACGCAATAACGTCAAACTCAGAGGGGTACCAGAAACAGTATCCAATGATGATCTCAAGGGCTACGTTCAAGATGTCCTCAAAGCTACTATCCCTAACATCAAAGAAAGTGAACTAGTCATAGACAGAGTACACCGCCTACCAAAGCCTGGATTTATACCACAACACCTACCAAGAGACGTAATTACTCGTATCCACTTCTATCATGTAAAGGAGAAACTCTTGTCATTTACTAGAGGTGGGAAGAAGTTACCAGGCCCACACAAAGATATATCCCTGTTTCAAGACCTCTCACAGATGACTCTTCAGGCTAGGAAGATTCTCTCGCCTATCACAACTACTCTGAGACACAAGAGCATCCCCTACTCATGGGGCTTTCCTACAAAACTAGTAATTAATGATCAAGGAGTCTCACATGTCATCAAATCTCTTGATGAAGGGAAGGAGCTACTGAAAAAAATGGAATATCCCAATGTTCGTCCCTAGAGATCCTAGAAAGGACAAACCCTACAAAACCTCCACCAAAGCCTCACATGAGTCAATGGACTTAACTGCCCCTCCGGAAGATGAAACAACTGAAGTTGGAACCCTTTACTTCTACTTCTCTACCTGCTTCCTGTATTTCCCTTTCCTTTTAAGGTCCAATGGTTAATACATATTACTACCTTTGTTAACCCTACTATTTCCTACACCAAGCAGAAGATGAACTGGACTGACATTATGGTTGATACCATAACAACCCTATTCTTCATATGTAGGTATACTCTTTGTTCTGCTTATTCTGAAAGTTTAAAAGTTTGTCTAACCTTAGACGAATTAGCATATATAGACTTAATTTTATGTTTATACTCTTATTATAGTTTTTGTTACTGTTATTGTTCTTTAACACACTGGTGCTACACCCTTTTGTCCCAACTGGCTCCACAATATACACCATTAACTATATTACCTATCTGTGATAAAGTAATAATCTACAAACATACTAGGTACACTGATACATTCTGGACATCTTTACAGCAATTATTAGAGTTTTATACAAGCACCCTAAATACTAAAAATGACACAAAATGTTAAAATCCTATCCATCAACGTGAGGGGATTAAATTTGTTTAGGAAACGATACCTTCTACAAAAATTAATAAAAGATGAATCAGCCGATATTATATGTGTCCAGGAATCCCATTTAGACAACCAAGCAGCTAAAAAACTTAAACTACATCAATTCACAAAGATCTTCCACTCAAATCTACCAAACAAGAAAAAAAGAGGGACGTTTATTGCCATCAAGGATTCTTTAGGCTTTGTAGTAAAAGATCAGTTTTGTAGCAAGGATGGCAGGATGGTAATTCTCTCAGGCCTAATAAACTCACAAACATACACCTTTGTAAGCCTCTATGCCCCAAACACCCACCAGGTCAACTTTTTAAACAAAAAACTAAAAAAAATCTTCAACATAACAAAAGGCAATCTCTTTATATTAGGAGACCTAAACGCTATAACAGATCCCGATATGGATTGTACATCAAATCGTAGAAGACTGCCATCCTTGATCCAAAACTCACTGCTTAAATCAGAATTATTTGACTCCTGGAGATGCTACCACCCTGGAGAAAAAGATTATACATTTTACTCACCTATACATAAATCTTACACCAGGATAGACCATTGTTTAACCAATATATTTTCCCTTCCACTTATATCCAAAATAGACATAGGCCCAAGAATATGGTCAGACCATTCCCCTTTGATAATAAAATTCCACCTAGAAACACCCCATCTTACCCGTCCAGATTGGAAGATGAACAAATATATATTACATTCCGAACACACCTTTCCCAAACTCAAAAAAGATTTAGAAGAATTTTTCTACTTTAACAATACAGAGGAAGTCTCCAAAACAACAATCTGGTCAGCCCATAAGGCTTTTATGAGGGGAGCCTTTATTAAATATTCTGCAATACACAAAAAGAAAATAAATGAAAAGACTGACACATTATTAAAGGATATCAAGTCTCTTGAACATGACATCTTCAATAATAAAAAAACAGAGCTGATACCTAAGTTAGAAAGTATTAGACAAGACCTGGCTGACATCTACTACCAGAAATATGATAAATGGCAAACGATCCTCAGAGAGCACTGGTATCATGACAGAAATAAGGCGGGTAAGGCAATGGCTCAGAAAATAAAGGGTAAGAGAATTTATCAAAGAATTGTTAAGCTCAAGCACCCAAAATCTAAGACCGATGTATACCATCCAAATGACATTGTAGAAGGATTAGCTTCATACTATGAAGATTTATATAATATAGAAAAAAATCCAAATTCTCATGTACCATCAGAAACTGAAATAGAAAAATATTTGAAATCTGTGAACTTACCAACCATCTCTGAGTTCGAAAGCCATTATTTGAATGTACCATTTAGAATACAAGAGGTTGAATCTGCCATCATGTCTCTTAAAAAAGATAAGTCACCTGGTCCGGATGGTTTTGTAAACGACTACTTTAAAAAATTTATTCATATCATTTCTAAACCACTACTAGATACGTTCAACGAAGCCGCCAAAATAGGCTCTTTCCCCAAAGAATTCCTATCTGCTACCATCACCACGATACCAAAAGAAGGGAAAGATCAATCAGACCCTACGAATTACCGCCCAATATCCCTTCTTAACACAGACATCAAAATATATGCAAAAATAATTGCCAACCGACTATCACCACTCCTAACACAATTGATCCATCCGGACCAGGTAGGCTTTATCAAAGGCAGATCCACCAGCGACAGTACCAGGAAAGCCATGGCACTGATACATGGGATGAAACTCTGTCGAACGCCTACACTCCTCGTCTCCTTAGACGCGGAGAAGGCGTTCGACAGAGTTAACTGGCTATATATGTCTAAGGTTCTGGAAAAATTCGGCCTACCAGGTTTCTTAATTCAAGCAACAATGGCTCTATACTCTTGCCCTTCTGCAAAGGTCTCGTCTTCCGGCTCAGTCTCCTCTACATTTAATATAAGAAACGGAACACGTCAAGGCTGCCCCCTCTCCCCACTCATTTTCATTTTAGCTATTGAACCGTTAGCCCAAAAGATCAGACAAAACAATATGATACATGGAATCAAAAAAGACAAGTTCAGTACCAAAATGGGACTATATGCTGATGACGTCATCCTGTACTTACAGAAACCTCTAATATCCCTACCAAACTTAGAGAAAGAATTAGAACAGTTTTCTTTGGTCTCATACTACAAAATAAACCAAACCAAAACAATGATCTTACCCTGCAATGTTCCCAAATCTACTATAGAAATCCTTAAGCAGTCCTGCCACTATACATGGTCCACTAAATCCATTAAGTACCTGGGTATTCAGCTTACTACAACAACAGCCCAACTATATAAAGAAAATTATGATCCATGGCTCTCTAAATTAAAACAATCCCTAGATAATCTATCTAAGCTTGAATTTTCATGGCTAGGCCGATCTTCAGCTTTCAAAATGATGTTATTACCCCAATTGCTATACTTGTTTAGAAACGTACCCATTAGAGTCCCCCAAAATTTTTTTAACACACTCCAAAGACTACTAAATAAATTCATCCTAATGAACAGACACTCCCGCTTCTCTAATAAAATATTGACTAACCATACTTCTAATCTTGGCCTCGGGGTCCCTGACATAGAGAAATATTATAAAGCTACAATACTAGAGCAATCAAGATCTCTCTGGGATAACTCCCCCACCAAACAATGGATCGAGATTAAAGAAGAACAGCTACATTTTCCAAATCTCAAATCTGTCATATACTCACGACTCGTTTGGAAAGTAGTACAAAATATTAAAAATCCGATCACAGCCAACACTTTAAAAATTTGGAGAGAAATAATTACCCAATGCAGGAAAGATAATTTAGCAATTAATATCCCAACACCCATAGAAACACTGCATGCAGTAATTAGAAACATAGACCTGTCCCATTGGATATCTCTAGGACTTAAATATTATGAAGACTTAATAACAGACTCAAAACCTAGACCCTTTGAAGAACTAAACTCTAAATATAATATTCCCGCTTCGGACAAAGCAATATATGATAAAATCCATACTTTCATACTCAGACATCCTTATACCCCCATAACATATACACCCAAAATCAAAAGACTCCTTAATCCTGATGGAACTAAACTAAAAGGAACCTCAATCTTCTACCTAACACAACTAGAACTAAAAGAAGAAACCCCCAAATGGCAGCTGGAAAAGTGGCAGGACATCTTACAAACGGAAATTTCTCAGGAAGATTGGGAAATTGCATTAAGATCTATGAAAAAATCATCCCATTGTGTTGCTCACCACGAAGGTCTGATTAAAAACCTTTGGAACTGGTATATGACACCAGAGAAAATTTCGAAATTTGATAGTTCCTCTTCCCCCTTGTGTTGGAGAGGATGTAATCAGACTGGTTCACAGCATCATATCTTCTACAGTTGTCCTAAACTACAAAATCTCTGGAATGAAGTAGAACAATTCCTAAAACAACTCCCTATGTCTCTAGAACACCTACCCCCCGAAATGGTCATGTTCCACATTGGTACTATATTAATACCTCCACAAGAAAGATTAATATTGAACCATATACTTATAGCTATAAGATACTTCATAGTCCTCAACTGGAAATCCCACAATGTTCCCAATATGAACGAAATATTGAGAACAGTGGAATCAAATCTTTTAGCTGAAAAGTCCTGGGCAATAGGAAATGGTAGCCTGAACGCCTTCATGAAAAAAGCCCATATATGGCCCACAGTTTATAAATCCTCTAAACTTATGAATTTCTGAATCTATCTGAACACATATATACACTCTTCACCACCCCCTCCACCCTCACACACACATACCCAGTATGTACAGTTAGTGCCTAGTAATATGATTATGAAAAGGTTAATATCATGAGGTGTACACCTTGTACACCCTCCTTCTCTCATACCTCATTTCACTTTGGAGCTATTTGGGACTATAGCCACAACATTGATTGTGGCTAACTTGTATATAGTTTTAGGAAATAGCGGCATATTTGCTATCCAAAAGACTGATTATCTTTTTCTTAAGAGAGAAACATACACTACTATATCATTGTACAGTTTTAAGGTTTAAGGTTTAAGGTTTAAGATCTAATAGATACTACACTAGAAATATAAGTCAAGATAACTACCACATATACATTTCTAACTGAAATTTAGCAGTCAAGCTTCATATCTTCTTAGATAACTGCCCTTTAGAAATCTCAACAGAGAGACTAGAATCCCCCAATCTATGGAAAAGCTCACCCCATGTTCTCGACACACAGAAGAAAGAATACTATAGAAAGAATTCACTGAGCCTATAACAGTAAATAATGAGAGTCCCTTTGAATTCTTCACCAAACACTCTTCAATACAACAAACCCAGACCAAATTAGACACACTGCAACTCTGCTGTAATATAATTCCACCATTTTGGAACCACTCCCCAAGATACCTGCGGGTAGGTATTAGCCTCCCATTTCCTGGGTTGAGTGGTGCCAAAACAACACACATATTTAGATATTACAGTATCAAAATAACACAAGGTCAACAATAAAAGCTATACCAACACCCAAATTATCAAATAAACACATGTCTAGGCCTAAAGAAATCACAACATGTATTGTAATATAATTCCATCTTATTGGAATTGCTCCCCAGGATCTCTGTGGGAAGGTCTTAACCTTCCATTTCCTGGGTTGAGTGATACCACCTATACCACTTATATTAAGAAATTACAATACCAGCTGCTTCTTCAAGGCCAACAATATATAAAATCTACTACAAAATTTACTATGTAAATATAACCACAATATGATAGAGCAAACTAAGGAAATTAACCCAGACTCACTCATTATAACAATAGAAATCATCAATACTATTCTTTCCTTCAAAACTCAATGAATAACACACCTACTACCATATCATACTGGCTGAATTGTGCCCACTCAACGTTCCATCAGAATCAAGAATAATTAATAAAGTTCTCTACGTCTCCAAATTATTATCCACAATATTCTTCTATTCTGTTATTGATTGTTTGCCACCATTGATCGACCGTCTGCATATATAAAGGACTGTTTGTTATACTTGAACACATACTCTGTGAAACATCCAACTTTATGATATATGTTATACAATGTAAATTGATACACTGTCACTGCTTATGTCAAATTTAAAACTTTGACTGTTAAAAAATGTTTAAAATGTTTTTCTCAATAAAAATTATTGAAACCGGTTTAACATAGAAAACTTACCATTGGCTCTCGATTCTAATCTATCACTCCGATTTGCAAACGGATTTCACTGAAGCTGTAACTTTCATCCCAGAACATAGTTTAGGGGCCATTACCTCTTCAACTATAGTCATTTTTCTTTCGATTGCAAACGTAACCAGTTTTTCAATGGTGTAATGGTTTAACATAGAAAACTTACCGTTGGCTCTCGATTCTAATCTATCACTCCGATTTGCAAACGGATTTCACTGAAGCTGCAACTTTCATCCCAGAACATAGTTTAGGGGCCATTACCTCTTCAACTATAGTCATTTTTCTTTCGATTGCAAACGTAACCAGTTTTTCAATGGTGTAATGGTTTAACATGGAAAACTTACCGTTGGCTCTCGATTCTAATCTATCACTCCGATTTGCAAACGGATTTCACTGAAGCTGTAACTTTCATCCCAGAACATAGTTTAGGGGCCATTACCTCTTCAACTATAGTCATTTTTCTTTCGATTGCAAACGTAACCAGTTTTACAATGGTTTAACATAGAAAACTTACCGTTGGCTCTCGATTCTAATCTATCACTCCGATTTGCAAACGGATTTCACTGAAGCTGTAACTTTCATCCCAGAACATAGTTTAGGGGCCATTACCTCTTCAACTATAGTCATTTTTCTTTCGATTGCAAACGTAACCAGTTTTTCAATGGTGTAATGGTTTAACATAGAAAACTTACCGTTGGCTCTCGATTCTAATCTATCACTCCGATTTGCAAACGGATTTCACTGAAGCTGTAACTTTCATCCCAGAACATAGTTTAGGGGCCATTACCTCTTCAACTATAGTCATTTTTCTTTCGATTGCAAACGTAACCAGTTTTTCAATGGTGTAATGGTTTAACATAGAAAACTTACCGTTGGCTCTCGATTCTAATCTATCACTCCGATTTGCAAACGGATTTCACTGAAGCTGTAACTTTCATCCCAGAACATAGTTTAGGGGCCATTACCTCTTCAACTATAGTCATTTTTCTTTCGATTGCAAACGTAACCAGTTTTTCAATGTTGTAATGGTTTAACATAGAAAACTTACCGTTGGCTCTCGATTCTAATCTATCACTCCGATTTGCAAACGGATTTCACTGAAGCTGTAACTTTCATCCCAGAACATAGTTTAGGGGCCATTACCTCTTCAACTATAGTCATTTTTCTTTCGATTGCAAACGTAACCAGTTTTTCAATGGTGTAATGGTTTAACATAGAAAACTTACCGTTGGCTCTCGATTCTAATCTATCACTCCGATTTGCAAACGGATTTCACTGAAGCTGTAACTTTCATCCCAGAACATAGTTTAGGGGCCATTACCTCTTCAACTATAGTCATTTTTCTTTCGATTGCAAACGTAACCAGTTTTTCAATGGTGTAATGGTTTAACATAGAAAACTTACCGTTGGCTCTCGATTCTAATCTATCACTCCGATTTGCAAACGGATTTCACTGAAGCTGTAACTTTCATCCCAGAACATAGTTTAGGGGCCATTACCTCTTCAACTATAGTCATTTTTCTTTCGATTGCAAACGTAACCAGTTTTTCAATGGTGTAATGGTTTAACATAGAAAACTTACCGTTGGCTCTCGATTCTAATCTATCACTCCGATTTGCAAACGGATTTCACTGAAGCTGTAACTTTCATCCCAGAACATAGTTTAGGGGCCATTACCTCTTCAACTATAGTCATTTTTCTTTCGATTGCAAACGTAACCAGTTTTTCAATGGTGTAATGGTTTAACATAGAAAACTTACCGTTGGCTCTCGATTCTAATCTATCACTCCGATTTGCAAACGGATTTCACTGAAGCTGTAACTTTCATCCAAGAACATAGTTTAGGGGCCATTACCTCTTCAACTATAGTCATTTTTCTTTCGATTGCAAACGTAACCAGTTTTTCAATGGTGTAATGGTTTAACATAGAAAACTTACCGTTGGCTCTCGATTCTAATCTATCACTCCGATTTGCAAACGGATTTCACTGAAGCTGTAACTTTCATCCCAGAACATAGTTTAGGGGCCATTACCTCTTCAACTATAGTCATTTTTCTTTCGATTGCAAACGTAACCAGTTTTTCAATGGTGTAATGGTTTAACATAGAAAACTTACCGTTGGCTCTCGATTCTAATCTATCACTCCGATTTGCAAACGGATTTCACTGAAGCTGTAACTTTCATCCCAGAACATAGTTTAGGGGCCATTACCTCTTCAACTATAGTCATTTTTCTTTCGATTGCAAACGTAACCAGTTTTTCAATGGTGTAATGGTTTAACATAGAAAACTTACCGCTGGCTCTCGATTCTAATCTATCACTCCGATTTGCAAACGGATTTCACTGAAGCTGTAAATTTCATCCCAGAACATAGTTTAGGGGCCATTACCTCTTCAACTATAGTCATTTTTCTTTCGATTGCAAACGTAACCAGTTTTTCAATGGTGTAATGGTTTAACATAGAAAACTTACCGTTGGCTCTCGATTCTAATCTATCACTCCGATTTGCAAACGGATTTCACTGAAGCTGTAACTTTCATCCCAGAACATAGTTTAGGGGCCATTACCTCTTCAACTATAGTCATTTTTCTTTCGATTGCAAACGTAACCAGTTTTTCAATGGTGTAATGGTTTAACATAGAAAACTTACCGTTGGCTCTCGATTCTAATCTATCACTCCGATTTGCAAACGGATTTCACTGAAGCTGTAACTTTCATCCCAGAACATAGTTTAGGGGCCATTACCTCTTCAACTATAGTCATTTTTCTTTCGATTGCAAACGTAACCAGTTTTTCAATGTTGTAATGGTTTAACATAGAAAACTTACCGTTGGCTCTCGATTCTAATCTATCACTCCGATTTGCAAACGGATTTCACTGAAGCTGTAACTTTCATCCCAGAACATAGTTTAGGGGCCATTACCTCTTCAACTATAGTCATTTTTCTTTCGATTGCAAACGTAACCAGTTTTTCAATGGTGTAATGGTTTAACATAGAAAACTTACCGTTGGCTCTCGATTCTAATCTATCACTCCGATTTGCAAACGGATTTCACTGAAGCTGTAACTTTCATCCCAGAACATAGTTTAGGGGCCATTACCTCTTCAACTATAGTCATTTTTCTTTCGATTGCAAACGTAACCAGTTTTTCAATGGTGTAATGGTTTAACATAGAAAACTTACCGTTGGCTCTCGATTCTAATCTATCACTCCGATTTGCAAACGGATTTCACTGAAGCTGTAACTTTCATCCCAGAACATAGTTTAGGGGCCATTACCTCTTCAACTATAGTCATTTTTCTTTCGATTGCAAACGTAACCAGTTTTTCAATGGTGTAATGGTTTAACATAGAAAACTTACCGTTGGCTCTCGATTCTAATCTATCACTCCGATTTGCAAACGGATTTCACTGAAGCTGTAACTTTCATCCCAGAACATAGTTTAGGGGCCATTACCTCTTCAACTATAGTCATTTTTCTTTCGATTGCAAACGTAACCAGTTTTTCAATGTTGTAATGGTTTAACATAGAAAACTTACCGTTGGCTCTCGATTCTAATCTATCACTCCGATTTGCAAACGGATTTCACTGAAGCTGTAACTTTCATCCCAGAACATAGTTTAGGGGCCATTACCTCTTCAACTATAGTCATTTTTCTTTCGATTGCAAACGTAACCAGTTTTTCAATGGTGTAATGGTTTAACATAGAAAACTTACCGTTGGCTCTCGATTCTAATCTATCACTCCGATTTGCAAACGGATTTCACTAAAGCTGTAACTTTCATCCCAGAACATAGTTTAGGGGCCATTACCTCTTCAACTATAGTCATTTTTCTTTCGATTGCAAACGTAACCAGTTTTTCAATGGTGTAATGGTTTAACATAGAAAACTTATCGTTGGCTCTCGATTCTAATCTATCACTCCGATTTGCAAACGGATTTCACTGAAGCTGTAACTTTCATCCCAGAACATAGTTTAGGGGCCATTACCTCTTCAACTATAGTCATTTTTCTTTCGATTGCAAACGTAACCAGTTTTTCAATGGTGTAATGGTTTAACATAGAAAACTTACCGTTGACTCTCGATTCTAATCTATCACTCCGATTTGCAAACGAATTTCACTGAAGCTGTAACTTTCATCCCAGAACATAGTTTAGGGGCCATTACCTCTTCAACTATAGTCATTTTTCTTTCGATTGCAAACGTAACCAGTTTTTCAATGGTGTAATGGTTTAACATAGAAAACTTACCGTTGGCTCTCGATTCTAATCTATCACTCCGATTTGCAAACGGATTTCACTGAAGCTGTAACTTTCATCCCAGAACATAGTTTAGGGGCCATTACCTCTTCAACTATAGTCATTTTTCTTTCGATTGCAAACGTAACCAGTTTTTCAATGGTATAATGGTTTAACATAGAAAACTTACCGTTGGCTCTCGATTCTAATCTATCACTCCGATTTGCAAACGGATTTCACTGAAGCTGTAACTTTCATCCCAGAACATAGTTTAGGGGCCATTACCTCTTCAACTATAGTCATTTTTCTTTCGATTGCAAACGTAACCAGTTTTTCAATGGTGTAATGGTTTAACATAGAAAACTTACCGCTGGCTCTCGATTCTAATCTATCACTCCGATTTGCAAACGGATTTCACTGAAGCTGTAAATTTCATCCCAGAACATAGTTTAGGGGCCATTACCTCTTCAACTATAGTCATTTTTCTTTCGATTGCAAACGTAACCAGTTTTTCAATGGTGTAATGGTTTAACATAGAAAACTTACCGTTGGCTCTCGATTCTAATCTATCACTCCGATTTGCAAACGGATTTCACTGAAGCTGTAACTTTCATCCCAGAACATAGTTTAGGGGCCATTACCTCTTCAACTATAGTCATTTTTCTTTCGATTGCAAACGTAACCAGTTTTTCAATGGTGTAATGGTTTAACATAGAAAACTTACCGTTGGCTCTCGATTCTAATCTATCACTCCGATTTGCAAACGGATTTCACTGAAGCTGTAACTTTCATCCCAGAACATAGTTTAGGGGCCATTACCTCTTCAACTATAGTCATTTTTCTTTCGATTGCAAACGTAACCAGTTTTTCAATGTTGTAATGGTTTAACATAGAAAACTTACCGTTGGCTCTCGATTCTAATCTATCACTCCGATTTGCAAACGGATTTCACTGAAGCTGTAACTTTCATCCCAGAACATAGTTTAGGGGCCATTACCTCTTCAACTATAGTCATTTTTCTTTCGATTGCAAACGTAACCAGTTTTTCAATGGTGTAATGGTTTAACATAGAAAACTTACCGTTGGCTCTCGATTCTAATCTATCACTCCGATTTGCAAACGGATTTCACTGAAGCTGTAACTTTCATCCCAGAACATAGTTTAGGGGCCATTACCTCTTCAACTATTGTCATTTTTCTTTCGATTGCAAACGTAACCAGTTTTTCAATGGTGTAATGGTTTAACATAGAAAACTTACCGTTGGCTCTCGATTCTAATCTATCACTCCGATTTGCAAACGGATTTCACTGAAGCTGTAACTTTCATCCCAGAACATAGTTTAGGGGCCATTATCTCTTCAACTATAGTCATTTTTCTTTCGATTGCAAACGTAACCAGTTTTTCAATGGTGTAATGGTTTAACATAGAAAACTTACCGTTGGCTCTCGATTCTAATCTATCACTCCGATTTGCAAACGGATTTCACTGAAGCTGTAACTTTCATCCCAGAACATAGTTTAGGGGCCATTACCTCTTCAACTATAGTCATTTTTCTTTCGATTGCAAACGTAACCAGTTTTTCAATGGTGTAATGGTTTAACATAGAAAACTTACCGCTGGCTCTCGATTCTAATCTATCACTCCGATTTGCAAACGGATTTCACTGAAGCTGTAAATTTCATCCCAGAACATAGTTTAGGGGCCATTACCTCTTCAACTATAGTCATTTTTCTTTCGATTGCAAACGTAACCAGTTTTTCAATGGTGTAATGGTTTAACATAGAAAACTTACCGTTGGCTCTCGATTCTAATCTATCACTCCGATTTGCAAACGGATTTCACTGAAGCTGTAACTTTCATCCCAGAACATAGTTTAGGGGCCATTACCTCTTCAACTATAGTCATTTTTCTTTCGATTGCAAACGTAACCAGTTTTTCAATGGTGTAATGGTTTAACATAGAAAACTTACCGTTGGCTCTCGATTCTATTCTATCACTCCGATTTGCAAACGGATTTCACTGAAGCTGTAACTTTCATCCCAGAACATAGTTTAGGGGCCATTACCTCTTCAACTATAGTCATTTTTCTTTCGATTGCAAACGTAACCAGTTTTTCAATGGTGTAATGGTTTAACATAGAAAACTTACCGTTGGCTCTCGATTCTAATCTATCACTCCGATTTGCAAACGGATTTCACTGAAGCTGTAACTTTCATCCCAGAACATAGTTTAGGGGCCATTACCTCTTCAACTATAGTCATTCTTCTTTCGATTGCAAACGTAACCAGTTTTTCAATAGTGTAATGGTTTAACATAGAAAACTTACCGTTGGCTCTCGATTCTAATCTATCACTCCGATTTGCAAACGGATTTCACTGAAGCTGTAACTTTCATCCCAGAACATAGTTTAGGGGCCATTACCTCTTCAACTATAGTCATTTTTCTTTCGATTGCAAACGTAACCAGTTTTACAATGGTTTAACATAGAAAACTTACCGTTGGCTCTCGATTCTAATCTATCACTCCGATTTGCAAACGGATTTCACTGAAGCTGTAACTTTCATCCCAGAACATAGTTTAGGGGCCATTACCTCTTCAACTATAGTCATTTTTCTTTCGATTGCAAACGTAACCAGTTTTTCAATGGTGTAATGGTTTAACATAGAAAACTTACCGTTGGCTCTCGATTCTAATCTATCACTCCGATTTGCAAACGGATTTCACTGAAGCTGTAACTTTCATCCCAGAACATAGTTTAGGGGCCATTACCTCTTCAACTATAGTCATTTTTCTTTCGATTGCAAACGTAACCAGTTTTTCAATGGTGTAATGGTTTAACATAGAAAACTTACCGTTGGCTCTCGATTCTAATCTATCACTCCGATTTGCAAACGGATTTCACTGAAGCTGTAACTTTCATCCCAGAACATAGTTTAGGGGCCATTACCTCTTCAACTATAGTCATTTTTCTTTCGATTGCAAACGTAACCAGTTTTTCAATGTTGTAATGGTTTAACATAGAAAACTTACCGTTGGCTCTCGATTCTAATCTATCACTCCGATTTGCAAACGGATTTCACTGAAGCTGTAACTTTCATCCCAGAACATAGTTTAGGGGCCATTACCTCTTCAACTATAGTCATTTTTCTTTCGATTGCAAACGTAACCAGTTTTTCAATGGTGTAATGGTTTAACATAGAAAACTTACCGTTGGCTCTCGATTCTAATCTATCACTCCGATTTGCAAACGGATTTCACTGAAGCTGTAACTTTCATCCCAGAACATAGTTTAGGGGCCATTACCTCTTCAACTATAGTCATTTTTCTTTTGATTGCAAACGTAACCAGTTTTTCAATGGTGTAATGGTTTAACATAGAAAACTTACCGTTGGCTCTCGATTCTAATCTATCACTCCGATTTGCAAACGGATTTCACTGAAGCTGTAACTTTCATCCCAGAACATAGTTTAGGGGCCATTACCTCTTCAACTATAGTCATTTTTCTTTCGATTGCAAACGTAACCAGTTTTTCAATGGTGTAATGGTTTAACATAGAAAGAGGGGCGTGGTCTGGACGCGGAGGTGAATGGGTGTCTGATCCTGCAGCTCCCGCTCTGATCACCCATAAAAGCTACTAAAAGCGATCCAGAAATCCCCAAAACCACTCTAAAAGGTTGGTGAACCCTCCAGGATGGCATCTGGATACCGCAGAGTGTCACAGAGACAGCAGAAAAGCGCCTCACAGGTCCCAAGGAGACTGTCCACCTTCTTCACCGAGGAGAAGCAAGATGGCGCCGGCCATTACAGACCTGGCCCACACCATGAGGCTGACTACAGGACCCCTCCACCGCTGGAGCAGAGGAACCGATACAGCCTGTTATTTACCCCCCAGGAAAGGAGAGACAGAGCTGACACCTTGGAAGAGCTCCTGGCAGAGGATTACATTAATCTGGAGAACAAAGGGAATAACAGAGAGCGCAGCCCACTGAAGCCTGCATTGTCCTCCATTACACAGCGCTCAGCCATGCTGCATGGGACCGCAGACCACAAGGTAGGATCTGTGTCACATACTTCCCCTGCCTCCCCTGCCTCATCTGAAGAGCAGCCCCTGCCAGTTATTCATCCACCCCTGTCCGCACAGCAGACCCAGTCACCCATCCATTCATCCATCCATCCATCCCCAGCAGCGCAGCAAGCCCCAGCAGAGAACTTTTTTAACACATTATCCGCATTCCCTGCCTCAGATGAACCCATGTCGCAGCAGTTTTTTAAATCATTCATGCTGTCTTTTAGCCAAATGCTTAGTGACAACATAGCAGGCACAAGATCTGATTTAAACACACTAGCAGGCAATGTGGAGGTCTTTGCGACTGAAACAGACCAGAGAATCTGCTTGCTAGAAAACAAGCTGGCAGAGATGTCTAAGGAATACAATGTGCTGGTGGATTCACACAAAAGCTTAATGGAGGAAAACAAATGGATTAAGGAGAAGATTGCAGATGGGGAGGACAGAAACAGGCGGAACAATATAAAGATCAGGGGGGTCCCAGAGACTGTGTCTAATGACATGCTAAATGATTATGTGGTGGATGTAATCCGGAATACCATCCCTTCCCTGGATAAAAGTGAGCTGATAGTGGACAGGGCACACAGGCTGCCTAAGCCTGCACATCTGAGTAAAAATGTCCCCAGAGATGTCATCACAAGAATCCACTTTTTTCATGTGAAAGAGAGACTCCTGGCTGCAACTAGAGAAGGCAAAAAGCTCCCTGGTGATTATAAAGACTTGTCCCTGTATCAGGACTTATCCCAAGCAACACTAAAGAAAAGGAGAGACTTTGCACAGGTGACAACAACACTCAGGCACAATAAAATCGCATATAACTGGGGATTCCCCCCAAAGCTGATTGTGTTCGACCATGGGACACCATACATCATCAAGACGCCAGATGAAGGAAAAGACCTGCTTGCTAAATGGGGAATCCCTATCTTTATCCCCAGAGACACAAATAGGGACAGACCTTTTCAACCTCTCTCATCTCCAAAGTCAGGAAAGACACAGATGCCTATGGACACTACCCAGCCTTTGCCTGATGAAGAACAAAACAAAGCTGGGGAAGCTTCTGGAACTTCTTGATCTGGGGTGATCCCCACGGAACTTTTCCCCCAATAAGACTTTTCCCCCTTGGGACTATTTTTTCCCTTAGGTGGATAGTCGTTCTGGAAGTCCACACCGGTGGACTCTGACCGTTTGGTCAAAAACTGTGTTTATAGAAGTTTGTCCTAAAGGACATAAACTTCACTGTTTGACTTGTTATTGTTTTTTTTTTGTTTAACTTACTTTTATTCCCACTTTTAGGATAGGAGATACAGGGTAAGACATAATTTGAGGGACTGCACACAGGTAGAACCGGATGCCTCTGTGCACATCCCTCGGTCTGATTCTGATGTTTCTTATTTGTTTGTTTTTCTTTATTTATCTTAGGTTCAGCACACTGTTTTGTCCATTAACTGCTTTCCTTTCCTTCAGAATCGAGATGCCTGAATGCTCTGACAGGATCAGCTCCTATGGTAGTATACAACACTGTTATTTCCATTGGTCTGTTACAGGAAGTTATTACTGTTTCATAGTTACTTCTCAGCATAATCTGAAACGTTATGAGTAATTGTACACTTTTGTCCCTGAATGTTAGAGGTCTAAATTCTTTTAGGAAAAGATATCTCTTACATAAGTTAGCAAAAGAAAAAAACCCAGATATAATCTGTTTACAAGAGACCCACCTAACAAAAATTTCAGCATCTAAGCTGAAAATTCTTAATTATTCAAAAGTATTTCACTCAACATTCAGGGACAAAAAGAGAGCGGGAGTGTGCATAGCAATTAAGGACACTCTGGGCCTGGTGGTAGAGGAATCATATTGTAGTGAGGATGGTAGATTGGTGATGATTTCTGGAACTATCAACTCTCAAACTTTTACAATTGCTAACATATACGCCCCTAATACATACCAAGTCAAGTTTCTCAACAAAGCATTCCAAAAAATACTTAAATTTAAAAAAGGAAATCTTCTCATAGTTGGAGACATGAATGCTATAGCAGATCCCACATTAGATTCTACTTCCCAAACAAAAAAAAGAGCCCAATCAATCCTTACACCTTCATTAATAAAAAATGAACTATTTGATACCTGGAGGTGTATTCACCCAAAAGAAAAAGGATATAGTTATTACTCACCAATCTACCAATCCTTCACCAGGATAGATCATTGTTTGACCGATAGATTCTCTCTGCCACTGGTCTCAGAGGTTGAAATTGGCACCAGAATTTGGTCAGACCACTCCCCTCTCATAGTAAAATTTCAACTATTAGATACTTCCCCCAAACAGTTCAACTGGAAATTAAACAAATATATCATCAACTCTGAGCACACCCTTCCCCTTATTAAAAAAGATTTGCTTGAATACTTCCACTTCAACAACACCAGCGTATCCTCTAAAGTCTCCCTATGGAATGCTCATAAGGCCTTCATGAGAGGAACACTTATGAAGCAAGGAGCTATACAAAAAAGGAAAATCAGGGAAAAAACAGACTCCTTACTGAGTAAAATTAGAGTGCTGGAAGTGGAGGTATTCAACAAACATAGGAAAAGTTTGATAGGAGAACTGGAGGAGAGGAGACAGGAACTGGCAGAGTGCATGTATTATGAATATGACAAATGGCAGACTAGGCTCAGGGAAAATTGGTACCATGGAGGAAACAAGGCCGGAAAATTAATGGCAAACAAAATTAAAGGTCAAAGAATACATCATAGAATACTTAAAATTAAGCATCCCCTTACTAAAACTGAAGTTCATCATCCCAAAGACATAGTAGAAGCACTAGCTAAATACTATGAAGGCCTATACAATTTGGAAACAGACCCCAATACTCCATCTCCATCTCCACAAAACATAGATAAATATTTAGGAAAAATAGACCTCCCATCACTATCAGATTTTGAAAAAAAATACTTATCAGTCCCCTTTTCCCAAGCAGAAGTAGTTAATGTAATCAACACCCTGAAAAATGACAAAGCCCCAGGCCCAGATGGGTACATAAATGAATATTATAAAAAATTTGTCACTATATTATCAAAACCACTTGCTGAAATGTTTAACGAGGTAGCTTCCCAACGTAAATTCCCTAAAGAATCATTATCAGCCTTTATATCAACCATCCCAAAAGAAGACAAAAACCCAGCAGACCCCAGTAGCTATAGACCTATCTCACTTTTGAATACAGATGTTAAAATATATGCCCGCATTATTGCAAATAGACTATCCCCCTTAATGCCCCAACTTATTAACTCAGATCAGGTAGGATTCATAAAAGGTAGATCCACAAGTGATGGTACAAGGAAAGCCTTGGCCATACTCCACCAGATCAAGCTCTGTCGGACGCCCACTCTCCTTGTCTCCTTAGACGCGGAGAAGGCGTTCGACAGAGTTAACTGGCTATATATGTCTAGGGTACTTACTAAATTTGGGATCCCGGATTTCCTCCATGGTGCCATTCTAGCTTTATACACCTGTCCTTCTGCTAGAGTTGCCTCCTCTGGTTCTGTCTCCTCACCTTTCACTATTACCAATGGTACCCGCCAGGGTTGTCCTCTCTCGCCACTAATTTTTAATTTAACACTAGAGCCTCTCGCCCAAAAAATTAGGAATAATCCCAAAATTCATGGTATTAAAATTGGTAGTTATTCCACCAAATTAGGCCTATACGCAGATGATGTGATTTTATTTATTCAAAAACCCTTGGTATCACTGCCTGGTGCTATCAGTGAGCTTGAGGAATTTTCCACAGTGTCATTTTATAAACTTAATGATCAGAAGACAGTCATTCTCCCCTGCTTCATACCAGCCAAGGTCAAAGAAACTCTCAAGCAGTCCTGCCAGTACACTTGGAATGAGAAATCTATTAAATATCTAGGAATCCAACTAACCCCAACTATAGCACAAATTTATAGAGAAAATTATGATCCCTGGTTATCTAAAATTAAAAATAAATTAGAATCCCTTGCTAAAGTAGAATTTTCATGGTTAGGTAGAATTGCAGCATTTAAGATGATGATCCTTCCCCAGCTTCTTTACCTGTTCCGGAATCTCCCAATAAGAGTACCTCAAAAGTTCTTCATGAGCTTACAAAAACAAATTAATCAATACTTTCTTAACAACAGAAAAGCCAGGTTCTCCAATAAAATCTTAACAACTCATATCTCAAATATGGGACTTGGAGCCCCTAATATAGAACTGTATTATAAGGCCACAATTCTGGATCAATCCAGGTCAATCTGGACCAAAGACATCACCAAACAATGGTATGTAATAGAAGAGGAACAATTACCATCCAAACCATTTAGAGAGTTCTTGGAATCCAGATTGACCTGGAAAGTTCAACAACACATCCAGAACCCTGTCACCGCCAACTCTCTCAGATTATGGAAAGAGTTGATTAACCTGAGTAAAAATGAGGTGTTGGCGGTGACAATACCTACTTATTTAAATACATTACATGCTGTTATTAAGAATATAGAACTGGAGACCTGGCTAGAATATGGAATAAAATCGATGGAGGATCTGTTGGGAGATTCTGGAATTAGACCCTTTGATGACTTAGTAATAACATATGGAATCCCACCCACAGAGAAACCCAAATTTGATAAAATAGCCAGATTTATTAACAAACACCCATATATCCCCATATCCCTTGAGCCAAGAATCATAAAACTTACTCAATCAGAAAATACCCACTTAAAAGGAACATCGGTCTTCTATAGATCATTATTAGAGTTAAAAGAAAAATTCCCTAAATGGCAACTAAATAAATGGCAGGACTGGCTGGGAGAAGAAATTGGTGTGGAGGAATGGGAGAGGTCTGTCAAGGCCTTCAAGAAGGTCTCTCACTGTGTAGGACATCATGAGAGCTTATTGAAGAGCATTTGGCGGTGGTACCAAACCCCTGAAAAAATTAGTAAATTTGACACCCAAGCATCCCCCTTATGTTGGAGAGGATGTAACCTGGTGGGTACCATGGAACACATTTTATGGGAATGCCCCAAATTACAGGGATTGTGGAGGGACATTGAGACTTTTCTCAAACAACTCCCAATGTCTTTGCAAACAATCCCTCCAGGCCTTGCTGTACTAAATCTGGGTGCACATAATTCCCCCCCCCAGGAGAGGTTGATAGTATCTCATGTTTTTGCAGTGGTAAGAAATTTATTAGCTTTAAATTGGAGATCTCCTCACATCCCAAAATTGGATGAAATCCTGAGAAGGGTAGAGTCTAACCTCTTGGCCGAAAAGGCCTGGGCCATAAGATGTGGCAATGTCAATTCATTTCTTATGAAAGTCAATCTCTGGCCTACGGTTTACCCAAGTTCAAAGGTATTAGACTTTTGAACTTTTGAACTGGATTATTCCAGACATTAGATGGAGCGGTAGAGGTGTGCTTGGTGTGATCCTGTCAACATTCCTGAAGTATTCTGCATCTCAGATTCTGATTCTGATTATTGATAATTGAACTTATGGACAAAGCGGTGTGCAAGTAGATTAGGTAGTTAGGTTAGGTTAGGATAGTGTAGTTTGACTTTAAGCTGTTATCTATACTTATCAACAACTTGAAGTTTCTATAAGTGAGTAAATATAAGTCAAACTTGGAAAATACTCATTTTTTGTGTGCAACCTGCGGCAGGGTGGAAACTATGTACACAGGCCTCACTCCCTGGGATCTATGCAGAGGCTATTCCTCATTTCCCAGGTTGAGAGAGTCCATTTCTTAACTGAGCATAACTCAACCATCCTGCCATGCACACCAGAATGGAAAAGCTTCTTAGTAACATCACTTCATTGACTATTACATGTCAAATATATATTTGGCATTTTAATTGCTACTTACAACTTTACAGGTATATGTTACAATAGCCCCTTTCCCCCCCCCCCCTAGACAGTTGGCTAGGTTAATTATGTCTAATTCATCTCAATGTACTCCTAGTTTTAGTTTTAGTTCTAGCTTCCGTTTTAACAAATTAAATTAAGACTATTTACAAACTCTTAAGTAAACATATGTTTTATGCGTTTCCTGAGCATTTGTGTGAAGAAGTGTATCTACGCATTACTACCCCTCAATTCATTATCTAGAGGTAAGAATCTACTTAATTTGAGTTTCTGAGTCAATTCCCTAAAAAATTTGGTAAAATTTGGGTAATTTTGCGAAAAACGCGCAAAAAACGCGCAAAAAACGCGGTTTGCCGCTTTTAGGCGTTTTTGTGGCGGTTTGCGGCTTTTTGCCGCTAAAAAACCGCTACTAAAACGCTTTCATAGAAATATGCGTATACGCATAGAAATACGAAAATACGCATGATAGACATGTTTGTACGCGTCTAAGGCGTATATTTTTACGCGTCAACCGCGTAAAAATTGCGCATTTATACATATATCAACCGCAACCCCAAAACTTACAATACATAACATAGGAAAGTATACATCAAGAATTTTATGCGTTGTTCACGCGGTTACACATAAATTAAACATAATATTTTCAATTATTAACTCAAATCTTTCCCCCCCTTTCTCCCTTGCCCCAACTTATATTAATTAAAATGCTATATTTATAAATCATACACATGGAAATTGTCATTCGTATGAATAAGAGCAGGTACGCATTACTACCCCTCAATTTATTACCCGGAGGTAAGAATATACTTAATTTGAGTTTCTGAGTCAATTCCCTAAAAAATTTGGTAAAATTTGGGTAATTTTGCGAAAAACGCGCAAAAAACGCGGTTTGCCGCTTTTAGGCGTTTTTGTGGCGGTTTGCGGCTTTTTGCCGCTAAAAAACCGCTACTAAAACGCTTTCATAGAAATATACGTATACGCATAGAAATACAAAAATACGCATGATAGACATGTTTGTACGCGTCTAAGGCGTATATTTTTACGCGTCAACCGCATAAAAATTACGCATTTATACATATATCAACCGCAACCCCAAAAGTTACAATATATAACATAGGAAAGTATACATCAAGAATTTTACGCGTTGTCTACGCGGTTATACATAAATTAAACACAATACTTCCAATTGCTAACTCAGAATCCTTTTTCCTCTTTCCCCAATTTATACTAACTAAAATGCTATATTTACAAATTATACATATGAAAACTGTTTGTAATAATTTTGCTGACCTACTTCATACAATCTCATCTTTCCTATGTTTATTACTGTCTTTGTACAACTTATACATAGTTATTTACACTATGCTATTGACATTTTACCTGTACGTTTACTGTATTGTTATATTTTGAAAAAACTTCAATAAAAACTATTGTTACTGGTTTAAAATAGAAAACTTACCGTTGGCTCTCGATTCTAATCTATCACTCCGATTTGCAAACGGATTTCACTGAAGCTGTAACTTTCATCCCAGAACATAGTTTAGGGGCCATTACCTCTTCAACTATAGTCATTTTTCTTTCGATTGCAAACGTAACCAGTTTTACAATGGTTTAACATAGAAAACTTACCGTTGGCTCTCGATTCTAATCTATCACTCCGATTTGCAAACGGATTTCACTGAAGCTGTAACTTTCATCCCAGAACATAGTTTAGGGGCCATTACCTCTTCAACTATAGTCATTTTTCTTTCGATTGCAAACGTAACCAGTTTTTCAATGGTGTAATGGTTTAACATAGAAAACTTACCGTTGGCTCTCGATTCTAATCTATCACTCCGATTTGCAAACGGATTTCACTGAAGCTGTAACTTTCATCCCAGAACATAGTTTAGGGGCCATTACCTCTTCAACTATAGTCATTTTTCTTTCGATTGCAAACGTAACCAGTTTTTCAATGGTGTAATGGTTTAACATGGAAAACTTACCGTTGGCTCTCGATTCTAATCTATCACTCCGATTTGCAAACGGATTTCACTGAAGCTGTAACTTTCATCCCAGAACATAGTTTAGGGGCCATTACCTCTTCAACTATAGTCATTTTTCTTTCGATTGCAAACGTAACCAGTTTTTCAATAGTGTAATGGTTTAACATAGAAAACTTACCGTTGGCTCTCGATTCTAATCTATCACTCCGATTTGCAAACGGATTTCACTGAAGCTGTAACTTTCATCCCAGAACATAGTTTAGGGGCCATTACCTCTTCAACTATAGTCATTTTTCTTTCGATTGCAAACGTAACCAGTTTTACAATAGTTTAACATAGAAAACTTACCGTTGGCTCTCGATTCTAATCTATCACTCCGATTTGCAAACGGATTTCACTGAAGCTGTAACTTTCATCCCAGAACATAGTTTAGGGGCCATTACCTCTTCAACTATAGTCATTTTTCTTTCGATTGCAAACGTAACCAGTTTTTCAATGGTGTAATGGTTTAACATAGAAAACTTACCGTTGGCTCTCGATTCTAATCTATCACTCCGATTTGCAAACGGATTTCACTGAAGCTGTAACTTTCATCCCAGAACATAGTTTAGGGGCCATTACCTCTTCAACTATAGTCATTTTTCTTTCGATTGCAAACGTAACCAGTTTTTCAATGGTGTAATGGTTTAACATAGAAAACTTACCGTTGGCTCTCGATTCTAATCTATCACTCCGATTTGCAAACGGATTTCACTGAAGCTGTAACTTTCATCCCAGAACATAGTTTAGGGGCCATTACCTCTTCAACTATAGTCATTTTTCTTTCGATTGCAAACGTAACCAGTTTTTCAATGTTGTAATGGTTTAACATAGAAAACTTACCGTTGGCTCTCGATTCTAATCTATCACTCCGATTTGCAAACGGATTTCACTGAAGCTGTAACTTTCATCCCAGAACATAGTTTAGGGGCCATTACCTCTTCAACTATAGTCATTTTTCTTTCGATTGCAAACGTAACCAGTTTTTCAATGGTGTAATGGTTTAACATAGAAAACTTACCGTTGGCTCTCGATTCTAATCTATCACTCCGATTTGCAAACGGATTTCACTGAAGCTGTAACTTTCATCCCAGAACATAGTTTAGGGGCCATTACCTCTTCAACTATAGTCATTTTTCTTTCGATTGCAAACGTAACCAGTTTTTCAATGGTGTAATGGTTTAACATAGAAAACTTACCGTTGGCTCTCGATTCTAATCTATCACTCCGATTTGCAAACGGATTTCACTGAAGCTGTAACTTTCATCCCAGAACATAGTTTAGGGGCCATTACCTCTTCAACTATAGTCATTTTTCTTTCGATTGCAAACGTAACCAGTTTTTCAATGGTGTAATGGTTTAACATAGAAAACTTACCGTTGGCTCTCGATTCTAATCTATCACTCCGATTTGCAAACGGATTTCACTGAAGCTGTAACTTTCATCCCAGAACATAGTTTAGGGGCCATTACCTCTTCAACTATAGTCATTTTTCTTTCGATTGCAAACGTAACCAGTTTTTCAATGGTGTAATGGTTTAACATAGAAAACTTACCGTTGGCTCTCGATTCTAATCTATCACTCCGATTTGCAAACGGATTTCACTGAAGCTGTAACTTTCATCCCAGAACATAGTTTAGGGGCCATTACCTCTTCAACTATAGTCATTTTTCTTTCGATTGCAAACGTAACCAGTTTTTCAATGGTGTAATGGTTTAACATAGAAAACTTACCGTTGGCTCTCGATTCTAATCTATCACTCCGATTTGCAAACGGATTTCACTGAAGCTGTAACTTTCATCCCAGAACATAGTTTAGGGGCCATTACCTCTTCAACTATAGTCATTTTTCTTTCGATTGCAAACGTAACCAGTTTTTCAATGGTGTAATGGTTTAACATAGAAAACTTACCGCTGGCTCTCGATTCTAATCTATCACTCCGATTTGCAAACGGATTTCACTGAAGCTGTAAATTTCATCCCAGAACATAGTTTAGGGGCCATTACCTCTTCAACTATAGTCATTTTTCTTTCGATTGCAAACGTAACCAGTTTTTCAATGGTGTAATGGTTTAACATAGAAAACTTACCGTTGGCTCTCGATTCTAATCTATCACTCCGATTTGCAAACGGATTTCACTGAAGCTGTAACTTTCATCCCAGAACATAGTTTAGGGGCCATTACCTCTTCAACTATAGTCATTTTTCTTTCGATTGCAAACGTAACCAGTTTTTCAATGGTGTAATGGTTTAACATAGAAAACTTACCGTTGGCTCTCGATTCTAATCTATCACTCCGATTTGCAAACGGATTTCACTGAAGCTGCAACTTTCATCCCAGAACATAGTTTAGGGGCCATTACCTCTTCAACTATAGTCATTTTTCTTTCGATTGCAAACGTAACCAGTTTTTCAATGGTGTAATGGTTTAACATGGAAAACTTACCGTTGGCTCTCGATTCTAATCTATCACTCCGATTTGCAAATGGATTTCACTGAAGCTGTAACTTTCATCCCAGAACATAGTTTAGGGGCCATTACCTCTTCAACTATAGTCATTTTTCTTTCGATTGCAAACGTAACCAGTTTTTCAATGTTGTAATGGTTTAACATAGAAAACTTACCGTTGGCTCTCGATTCTAATCTATCACTCCGATTTGCAAACGGATTTCACTGAAGCTGTAACTTTCATCCCAGAACATAGTTTAGGGGCCATTACCTCTTCAACTATAGTCATTTTTCTTTCGATTGCAAACGTAACCAGTTTTTCAATGGTGTAATGGTTTAACATAGAAAACTTACCGTTGGCTCTCGATTCTAATCTATCACTCCGATTTGCAAACGGATTTCACTGAAGCTGTAACTTTCATCCCAGAACATAGTTTAGGGGCCATTACCTCTTCAACTATAGTCATTTTTCTTTCGATTGCAAACGTAACCAGTTTTTCAATGGTGTAATGGTTTAACATAGAAAACTTACCGTTGGCTCTCGATTCTAATCTATCACTCCGATTTGCAAACGGATTTCACTGAAGCTGTAACTTTCATCCCAGAACATAGTTTAGGGGCCATTACCTCTTCAACTATAGTCATTTTTCTTTCGATTGCAAACGTAACCAGTTTTACAATGGTTTAACATAGAAAACTTACCGTTGGCTCTCGATTCTAATCTATCACTCCGATTTGCAAACAGATTTCACTGAAGCTGTAACTTTCATCCCAGAACATAGTTTAGGGGCCATTACCTCTTCAACTATAGTCATTTTTCTTTCGATTGCAAACGTAACCAGTTTTTCAATGGTGTAATGGTTTAACATAGAAAACTTACCGTTGGCTCTCGATTCTAATCTATCACTCCGATTTGCAAACGGATTTCACTGAAGCTGTAACTTTCATCCCAGAACATAGTTTAGGGGCCATTACCTCTTCAACTATAGTCATTTTTCTTTCGATTGCAAACGTAACCAGTTTTTCAATGGTGTAATGGTTTAACATGGAAAACTTACCGTTGGCTCTCGATTCTAATCTATCACTCCGATTTGCAAACGGATTTCACTGAAGCTGTAACTTTCATCCCAGAACATAGTTTAGGGGCCATTACCTCTTCAACTATAGTCATTTTTCTTTCGATTGCAAACGTAACCAGTTTTTCAATAGTGTAATGGTTTAACATAGAAAACTTACCGTTGGCTCTCGATTCTAATCTATCACTCCGATTTGCAAACGGATTTCACTGAAGCTGTAACTTTCATCCCAGAACATAGTTTAGGGGCCATTACCTCTTCAACTATAGTCATTTTTCTTTCGATTGCAAACGTAACCAGTTTTACAATGGTTTAACATAGAAAACTTACCGTTGGCTCTCGATTCTAATGTATCACTCTGATTTGCAAACGGATTTCACTGAAGCTGTAACTTTCATCCCAGAACATAGTTTAGGGGCCATTACCTCTTCAACTATAGTCATTTTTCTTTCGATTGCAAACGTAACCAGTTTTTCAATGGTGTAATGGTTTAACATAGAAAACTTACCGTTGGCTCTCGATTCTAATCTATCACTCCGATTTGCAAACGGATTTCACTGAAGCTGTAACTTTCATCCCAGAACATAGTTTAGGGGCCATTACCTCTTCAACTATAGTCATTTTTCTTTCGATTGCAAACGTAACCAGTTTTTCAATGGTGTAATGGTTTAACATAGAAAACTTACCGTTGGCTCTCGATTCTAATCTATCACTCCGATTTGCAAACGGATTTCACTGAAGCTGTAACTTTCATCCCAGAACATAGTTTAGGGGCCATTACCTCTTCAACTATAGTCATTTTTCTTTCGATTGCAAACGTAACCAGTTTTTCAATGTTGTAATGGTTTAACATAGAAAACTTACCGTTGGCTCTCGATTCTAATCTATCACTCCGATTTGCAAACGGATTTCACTGAAGCTGTAACTTTCATCCCAGAACATAGTTTAGGGGCCATTACCTCTTCAACTATAGTCATTTTTCTTTCGATTGCAAACGTAACCAGTTTTTCAATGGTGTAATGGTTTAACATAGAAAACTTACCGTTGGCTCTCGATTCTAATCTATCACTCCGATTTGCAAACGGATTTCACTGAAGCTGTAACTTTCATCCCAGAACATAGTTTAGGGGCCATTACCTCTTCAACTATAGTCATTTTTCTTTCGATTGCAAACGTAACCAGTTTTTCAATGGTGTAATGGTTTAACATAGAAAACTTACCGTTGGCTCTCGATTCTAATCTATCACTCCGATTTGCAAACGGATTTCACTGAAGCTGTAACTTTCATCCCAGAACATAGTTTAGGGGCCATTACCTCTTCAACTATAGTCATTTTTCTTTCGATTGCAAACGTAACCAGTTTTTCAATGGTGTAATGGTTTAACATAGAAAACTTACCGTTGGCTCTCGATTCTAATCTATCACTCCGATTTGCAAACGGATTTCACTGAAGCTGTAACTTTCATCCCAGAACATAGTTTAGGGGCCATTACCTCTTCAACTATAGTCATTTTTCTTTCGATTGCAAACGTAACCAGTTTTTCAATGGTGTAATGGTTTAACATAGAAAACTTACCGTTGGCTCTCGATTCTAATCTATCACTCCGATTTGCAAACGGATTTCACTGAAGCTGTAACTTTCATCCCAGAACATAGTTTAGGGGCCATTACCTCTTCAACTATAGTCATTTTTCTTTCGATTGCAAACGTAACCAGTTTTTCAATGGTGTAATGGTTTAACATAGAAAACTTACCGCTGGCTCTCGATTCTAATCTATCACTCCGATTTGCAAACGGATTTCACTGAAGCTGTAAATTTCATCCCAGAACATAGTTTAGGGGCCATTACCTCTTCAACTATAGTCATTTTTCTTTCGATTGCAAACGTAACCAGTTTTTCAATGGTGTAATGGTTTAACATAGAAAATTTACCGTTGGCTCTCGATTCTAATCTATCACTCCGATTTGCAAACGGATTTCACTGAAGCTGTAACTTTCATCCCAGAACATAGTTTAGGGGCCATTACCTCTTCAACTATAGTCATTTTTCTTTCGATTGCAAACGTAACCAGTTTTTCAATGGTGTAATGGTTTAACATAGAAAACTTACCGTTGGCTCTCGATTCTATTCTATCACTCCGATTTGCAAACGGATTTCACTGAAGCTGTAACTTTCATCCCAGAACATAGTTTAGGGGCCATTACCTCTTCAACTATAGTCATTTTTCTTTCGATTGCAAACGTAACCAGTTTTTCAATGGTGTAATGGTTTAACATAGAAAACTTACCGTTGGCTCTCGATTCTAATCTATCACTCCGATTTGCAAACGGATTTCACTGAAGCTGCAACTTTCATCCCAGAACATAGTTTAGGGGCCATTACCTCTTCAACTATAGTCATTTTTCTTTCGATTGCAAACGTAACCAGTTTTTCAATGGTGTAATGGTTTAACATGGAAAACTTACCGTTGGCTCTCGATTCTAATCTATCACTCCGATTTGCAAACGGATTTCACTGAAGCTGTAACTTTCATCCCAGAACATAGTTTAGGGGCCATTACCTCTTCAACTATAGTCATTTTTCTTTCGATTGCAAACGTAACCAGTTTTTCAATAGTGTAATGGTTTAACATAGAAAACTTACCGTTGGCTCTCGATTCTAATCTATCACTCCGATTTGCAAACGGATTTCACTGAAGCTGTAACTTTCATCCCAGAACATAGTTTAGGGGCCATTACCTCTTCAACTATAGTCATTTTTCTTTCGATTGCAAACGTAACCAGTTTTACAATGGTTTAACATAGAAAACTTACCGTTGGCTCTCGATTCTAATCTATCACTCCGATTTGCAAACGGATTTCACTGAAGCTGTAACTTTCATCCCAGAACATAGTTTAGGGGCCATTACCTCTTCAACTATAGTCATTTTTCTTTCGATTGCAAACGTAACCAGTTTTTCAATGGTGTAATGGTTTAACATAGAAAACTTACCGTTGGCTCTCGATTCTAATCTATCACTCCGATTTGCAAACGGTTTTTACTGAAGCTGTAACTTTCATCCCAGAACATAGTTTAGGGGCCATTACCTCTTCAACTATAGTCATTTTTCTTTCGATTGCAAACGTAACCAGTTTTTCAATGGTGTAATGGTTTAACATAGAAAACTTACCGTTGGCTCTCGATTCTAATCTATCACTCCGATTTGCAAACGGATTTCACTGAAGCTGTAACTTTCATCCCAGAACATAGTTTAGGGGCCATTACCTCTTCAACTATAGTCATTTTTCTTTCGATTGCAAACGTAACCAGTTTTTCAATGTTGTAATGGTTTAACATAGAAAACTTACCGTTGGCTCTCGATTCTAATCTATCACTCCGATTTGCAAACGGATTTCACTGAAGCTGTAACTTTCATCCCAGAACATAGTTTAGGGGCCATTACCTCTTCAACTATAGTCATTTTTCTTTCGATTGCAAACGTAACCAGTTTTTCAATGGTGTAATGGTTTAACATAGAAAACTTACCGTTGGCTCTCGATTCTAATCTATCACTCCGATTTGCAAACGGATTTCACTGAAGCTGTAACTTTCATCCCAGAACATAGTTTAGGGGCCATTACCTCTTCAACTATAGTCATTTTTCTTTCGATTGCAAACGTAACCAGTTTTTCAATGGTGTAATGGTTTAACATAGAAAACTTACCGTTGGCTCTCGATTCTAATCTATCACTCCGATTTGCAAACGGATTTCACTGAAGCTGTAACTTTCATCCCAGAACATAGTTTAGGGGCCATTACCTCTTCAACTATAGTCATTTTTCTTTCGATTGCAAACGTAACCAGTTTTACAATGGTTTAACATAGAAAACTTACCGTTGGCTCTCGATTCTAATCTATCACTCCGATTTGCAAACGGATTTCACTGAAGCTGTAACTTTCATCCCAGAACATAGTTTAGGGGCCATTACCTCTTCAACTATAGTCATTTTTCTTTCGATTGCAAACGTAACCAGTTTTTCAATGGTGTAATGGTTTAACATAGAAAACTTACCGTTGGCTCTCGATTCTAATCTATCACTCCGATTTGCAAACGGTTTTTACTGAAGCTGTAACTTTCATCCCAGAACATAGTTTAGGGGCCATTACCTCTTCAACTATAGTCATTTTTCTTTCGATTGCAAACGTAACCAGTTTTTCAATGGTGTAATGGTTTAACATAGAAAACTTACCGTTGGCTCTCGATTCTAATCTATCACTCCGATTTGCAAACGGATTTCACTGAAGCTGTAACTTTCATCCCAGAACATAGTTTAGGGGCCATTACCTCTTCAACTATAGTCATTTTTCTTTCGATTGCAAACGTAACCAGTTTTTCAATGTTGTAATGGTTTAACATAGAAAACTTACCGTTGGCTCTCGATTCTAATCTATCACTCCGATTTGCAAACGGATTTCACTGAAGCTGTAACTTTCATCCCAGAACATAGTTTAGGGGCCATTACCTCTTCAACTATAGTCATTTTTCTTTCGATTGCAAACGTAACCAGTTTTTCAATGGTGTAATGGTTTAACATAGAAAACTTACCGTTGGCTCTCGATTCTAATCTATCACTCCGATTTGCAAACGGATTTCACTGAAGCTGTAACTTTCATCCCAGAACATAGTTTAGGGGCCATTACCTCTTCAACTATAGTCATTTTTCTTTCGATTGCAAACGTAACCAGTTTTTCAATGGTGTAATGGTTTAACATAGAAAACTTACCGTTGGCTCTCGATTCTAATCTATCACTCCGATTTGCAAACGGATTTCACTGAAGCTGTAACTTTCATCCCAGAACATAGTTTAGGGGCCATTACCTCTTCAACTATAGTCATTTTTCTTTCGATTGCAAACGTAACCAGTTTTACAATGGTTTAACATAGAAAACTTACCGTTGGCTCTCGATTCTAATCTATCACTCCGATTTGCAAACGGATTTCACTGAAGCTGTAACTTTCATCCCAGAACATAGTTTAGGGGCCATTACCTCTTCAACTATAGTCATTTTTCTTTCGATTGCAAACGTAACCAGTTTTTCAATGGTGTAATGGTTTAACATAGAAAACTTACCGTTGGCTCTCGATTCTAATCTATCACTCCGATTTGCAAACGGATTTCACTGAAGCTGTAACTTTCATCCCAGAACATAGTTTAGGGGCCATTACCTCTTCAACTATAGTCATTTTTCTTTCGATTGCAAACGTAACCAGTTTTTCAATGGTGTAATGGTTTAACATGGAAAACTTACCGTTGGCTCTCGATTCTAATCTATCACTCCGATTTGCAAACGGATTTCACTGAAGCTGTAACTTTCATCCCAGAACATAGTTTAGGGGCCATTACCTCTTCAACTATAGTCATTTTTCTTTCGATTGCAAACGTAACCAGTTTTTCAATAGTGTAATGGTTTAACATAGAAAACTTACCGTTGGCTCTCGATTCTAATCTATCACTCCGATTTGCAAACGGATTTAACTGAAGCTGTAACTTTCATCCCAGAACATAGTTTAGGGGCCATTACCTCTTCAACTATAGTCATTTTTCTTTCGATTGCAAACTTAACCAGTTTTACAATGGTTTAACATAGAAAACTTACCGTTGGCTCTCGATTCTAATCTATCACTCCGATTTGCAAACGGATTTCACTGAAGCTGTAACTTTCATCCCAGAACATAGTTTAGGGGCCATTACCTCTTCAACTATAGTCATTTTTCTTTCGATTGCAAACGTAACCAGTTTTTCAATGGTGTAATGGTTTAACATAGAAAACTTACCGTTGGCTCTCGATTCTAATCTATCACTCCGATTTGCAAACGGATTTCACTGAAGCTGTAACTTTCATCCCAGAACATAGTTTAGGGGCCATTACCTCTTCAACTATAGTCATTTTTCTTTCGATTGCAAACGTAACCAGTTTTTCAATGGTGTAATGGTTTAACATAGAAAACTTACCGTTGGCTCTCGATTCTAATCTATCACTCCGATTTGCAAACGGATTTCACTGAAGCTGTAACTTTCATCCCAGAACATAGTTTAGGGGCCATTACCTCTTCAACTATAGTCATTTTTCTTTCGATTGCAAACGTAACCAGTTTTTCAATGTTGTAATGGTTTAACATAGAAAACTTACCGTTGGCTCTCGATTCTAATCTATCACTCCGATTTGCAAACGGATTTCACTGAAGCTGTAACTTTCATCCCAGAACATAGTTTAGGGGCCATTACCTCTTCAACTATAGTCATTTTTCTTTCGATTGCAAACGTAACCAGTTTTTCAATGGTGTAATGGTTTAACATAGAAAACTTACCGTTGGCTCTCGATTCTAATCTATCACTCCGATTTGCAAACGGATTTCACTGAAGCTGTAACTTTCATCCCAGAACATAGTTTAGGGGCCATTACCTCTTCATCTATAGTCATTTTTCTTTCGATTGCAAACGTAACCAGTTTTTCAATGGTGTAATGGTTTAACATAGAAAACTTACCGTTGGCTCTCGATTCTAATCTATCACTCCGATTTGCAAACGGATTTCACTGAAGCTGTAACTTTCATCCCAGAACATAGTTTAGGGGCCATTACCTCTTCAACTATAGTCATTTTTCTTTCGATTGCAAACGTAACCAGTTTTTCAATGGTGTAATGGTTTAACATAGAAAACTTACCGTTGGCTCTCGATTCTAATCTATCACTCCGATTTGCAAACGGATTTCACTGAAGCTGTAACTTTCATCCCAGAACATAGTTTAGGGGCCATTACCTCTTCAACTATAGTCATTTTTCTTTCGATTGCAAACGTAACCAGTTTTTCAATGGTGTAATGGTTTAACATAGAAAACTTACCGTTGGCTCTCGATTCTAATCTATCACTCCGATTTGCAAACGGATTTCACTGAAGCTGTAACTTTCATCCCAGAACATAGTTTAGGGGCCATTACCTCTTCAACTATAGTCATTTTTCTTTCGATTGCAAACGTAACCAGTTTTTCAATGGTGTAATGGTTTAACATAGAAAACTTACCGTTGGCTCTCGATTCTAATCTATCACTCCGATTTGCAAACGGATTTCACTGAAGCTGTAACTTTCATCCCAGAACATAGTTTAGGGGCCATTACCTCTTCAACTATAGTCATTTTTCTTTCGATTGCAAACGTAACCAGTTTTTCAATGGTGTAATGGTTTAACATAGAAAACTTACCGTTGGCTCTCGATTCTAATCTATCACTCCGATTTGCAAACGGATTTCACTGAAGCTGTAACTTTCATCCCAGAACATAGTTTAGGGGCCATTACCTCTTCAACTATAGTCATTTTTCTTTCGATTGCAAACGTAACCAGTTTTTCAATGGTGTAATGGTTTAACATGGAAAACTTACCGTTGGCTCTCGATTCTAATCTATCACTCCGATTTGCAAACGGATTTCACTGAAGCTGTAACTTTCATCCCAGAACATAGTTTAGGGGCCATTACCTCTTCAACTATAGTCATTTTTCTTTCGATTGCAAACGTAACCAATTTTTCAATAGTGTAATGGTTTAACATAGAAAACTTACCGTTGGCTCTCGATTCTAATCTATCACTCCGATTTGCAAACGGATTTAACTGAAGCTGTAACTTTCATCCCAGAACATAGTTTAGGGGCCATTACCTCTTCAACTATAGTCATTTTTCTTTCGATTGCAAACTTAACCAGTTTTACAATGGTTTAACATAGAAAACTTACCGTTGGCTCTCGATTCTAATCTATCACTCCGATTTGCAAACGGATTTCACTGAAGCTGTAACTTTCATCCCAGAACATAGTTTAGGGGCCATTACCTCTTCAACTATAGTCATTTTTCTTTCGATTGCAAACGTAACCAGTTTTTCAATGGTGTAATGGTTTAACATAGAAAACTTACCGTTGGCTCTCGATTCTAATCTATCACTCCGATTTGCAA